>NC_039363.1:162920779-162951503 GCF_003573695.1 Papaver somniferum | reverse complement strand
AAAATAACCCACAAAAGATTTAACCTTATGTCGTGGGCCTAATTTTAATTTTAGAAATCGAATAAGCTTATTTTCATCATCCTGCAAAAAAAAAAAATGGTTTACGATGTAAAACTCAAACCACAAAGAACTTTAGAATCATTTTCTAGCATCCGCAATAAATTATTTTTGAATGAAACATTTAACCAATCGACATATGGTTCATATTCTTAATCATGATCACGGCTATCTTCGCATCATTTTTTTATGCCATAATTAATTTGATCAAAATCTGCAGCACAGACAAAAAGAAGCTAAACTCAAAAAAGAAAAAAAAGAAGAAAAAAAGCAAAAAATCCTGATCAAGCAATTAAAAAATAGAACAACACAAACAAAAAGAAGCTAAACTCCAAAAATAAAAATAAAAAAACAAAACAAAATCAATTAATCATGATTAGCCTCTTCCAAGGAATTGAAAAATAGAGATAACACTATAGAAACTAAATGGTGAAATGAACTGTCACCATATCAATTGATTCCAAGAAAAAGAAAAATGAAACTTATGAGCTTTCATGCCATTTACACATTTATTCGAGTAAAACTTACAGATTAATATCCAAACTCATGAACGTGAAATTTGATGGCGCATGCTTTTTCTGGAATCAAAGTTTTTTTTTGAAACGTTTTTCTGGAAAAGTTTAATGTATGTTTAATTCCAGAAACAAATCTCCTCCTCTTTTGATTCCAATTTTTTCAATTGCTTTGGATCTCTATTTACTCCCCCATTATCCTCCCACGGTCGTAATAACCCATTCCAAAAGACAAAACATCCAAAAAATTGAATGTGTCCCTAATTACAATTATCAATGAGCAGTGTATAAATTAAGGAGTGTATTTCTTCAGCCACACACATTCACTCATTTCCAACTCATTCACTCATTCCAACTTAATTTTTTGGTGAAATTTTTAGCTTAAAAGTATCAACATGTCAAACATGATTAACCGCAGCTCCATAAAAACCGTTGCCCAAAACGTGTTTGCTTTCTTTTCGAGAATGCATGATTGCGATGAAAACAAACATGCAGTACTCAAGTCAAGAAAATGGCAAGAGATCGATTTCATGGGGACAAACGAAGTCACTATTTTGGATTTACTAATGATCGATGAAAACTTGAGTATATTGTTATTTCGATCCGAATTAAACTATTTTTTTGAAAGAATAAAATATTAGTGACGCCTTCTAATCATTTTTTACATAATTGCGATGAAAATAAACCTGCAGTACTCAAGTTTCGTGTTGCCAGAAAATGGGAAGATGTCGATTTCATGGCGACCAACTAAGTTACTGCTTTGGATTTAATGATGATCGATGAAAACGTGAGTATATTTTTATTTCAGTCCATATCAAACTAATATTCTTTTTTATTTAACAAAAATATTAGTCATGCATTCTAATCAATCTTGACGTCCAACACAGGAAGATACCATGCACGCCGTCGTCCCTAAGAATTTGATATTGGAAGTTCGGAACATTGCTCCATGAGGGAGGACTCTATTCACTCTCTAAGTTCAATACCACAATGGAGAAATCCCGATTTCTTCTTTCAGAGAATGATCAACGAGGAATTTTTATCAAAAATTATTATTTGAAGTCTAAAGAATATCGTGAGGAATTATTAAACTATTATTTAAGTGTAACCAAAGTTATAATTATTTGGATTAAGATTTCATATCTACAAGTTCTCATGGGTCGAATTAAGCCTCATATTGCGTGATAATTATTAAAAATCATTCTAACCAAAAATTATTTTATCTCATGCCGTGTCGTTACGGCACGGGTTATTTCTAGTATATACATATATTTCAATGAGTAATAATTGTTCTCGGTTGTGGATTTGTTAGCATTACATACATGCCACAATTGAATCATAAAATTCTAAGAAATTTGATAAGCTCCTTGAATTTCTCGACCAATCAACCCTTTATTCCACAAGATAACTTCAATTATTTTTACGTCTTCACCGATTCAAGAAAACTCCAACCTATTTTCATTCAAAACCCCGTTGTTCTTTCGTACCAAATGCTTCCACCTTATTGAATGAGATATTTTTATTCTTACCTTGACAAAAATACTTAGTGAGTGTAAGATATACCAAGCATGATTTTATGCAATCAAGTAGATACAAGTTTATAGAATTATTTGCTCAAATTAATCCACTAGCAAATCAAATACTCAGTATTAACAGTCTACTCAATTTGGCGCTTTACCTCTAGTGTTATGGATTTAAAATATCAAATTGCAAAGATTATCTTTTATTGGATTTTTCTCTTCTTTGTTTTCTGCTTCTAAAAAAAGAAAACAAAATCTAGTATATTTCTCATCAACAGTGAAATAATTTTATATTATATTAAACCTAAGTCGTAGATTCTACGGTCCAGATATCCGAAATAAAAGTCTAACATATATTTTTTACATCATAAAACCACATGACCTTTGCCGCGTTACGATTCGGCGCCATGTATCATTTCAATTAAAACTGTGAGAGTACATAATTATATAACTGCCGGTAAGATTTTTGGCACACGGTTCATTTGAATCGGCTTATCATTTATTAATTAATCAACTAATTATATGATTAACACCTCTCTGCTCCTCTTTTAGAGAAAAAAACCCAATTTTTTTTTTTGTAGTAGCCACCATCTCTTTGCTTAGATCTAGTTCGTTTTGGACTAGATTTGAGCAAAGAATTTGTTTTATTTTCATTAGTGTTAGTTTTTAGTATAGGATTTTGATTTTGGTTTGATTTTGATGTCGTTTGACATTTTTCTCCGCCTTTGGGGCGATTATATCTTCGTTTTTGTGCGATTTTGTCTTCATCTTTATGGTGATTTTATCTCCAATTCCAAGGTGACTATTTCTAGGAATTTTGGTTGGTATGTGGTTTGTTATTTTTGGATTATTCAAGAACATCAATGATTCAACTCGGCGGCGTTGCAATTTCACCTTCAATCCAAGAGATTTAGGGTATCCGGGTTCGTCTCAAACCGGTTAGAGCAAATTACTTCTCAATTTCATAAGCATCTCTTTTTGAAGAAGAAAACAATCTTAAATGGTCGGATTTTATTCCGATTTATACCATCCTTCCTCTTCCCTACAAAAATTGGATACTGTTGCAGTTCATCGCTCTTTCTCTTTACAATTTATTCGTAATTTGTATCTTTATTTGGATTTGGATTTTAATTTTCTTGTTTTACGATGTTCTTGATTATCTTGTAAACATCCATGTAACTTCTATTTTTCCATGAAATAACATGATATCAAAAAAAGAGAAAAATTATATGATCAACACTCTTTTGAAATGCTTCAAAAAAAAAAAAAAAACACTCTTTTGAAGAAATGTATAGTGCACCAAACTGGATCCATTTGCAACGCGAGTGTGTATTACGTCACGAATTTCCTAACAATGGAAAATGCTTCTCTCTCACAAGTTACATAAACGACCATTGCATAATTATTCTTGGATTGCATTAAGTGTAAATGTACGAAGGTGAACAACCATGTACACCTTGTCTCCTATGTTTTTGGCGTGGAAGTAACCATATTGAGTCAAAAACATTTCCAGGTGGTTTGGTTTTTGTACCCCGGGTACAGTTTGTCGGGAAAACATCTTTTCCCATAATTTGGTGTACTGGGTAGGAATTGGATTGTCAAAGTTGATCGAGTTGGATGTATAGATTACAGTCAAAAAAAATCATGCGATGTATGCAAGTTCTAACCATTTTACGATGAAAAGAGAAAGAGAATAAAATTTTTGCTATGTGACTGAACACTGGATCAGTAAATCTTATGTGAACTCGGAATATTCGGGGCATAATAATGGAACACAAAAAAGAAGTGCGAGCAATATTTTCAAACCATAGTAAATTTACACAAAATTGGTCAATTAATCCAATAACGACAATTCCTGGATGAAAAAGACATATAAAATTTGATACTATTTAAATGGACGAGAATGTAAAAATAGCCAGGATGTAAACAGTTTCATCCTACCCATTTTCAAATACTTATTCTTATTTTTAATTTACATCAGGATGCATCCAGTTTCATCCTCGCTATTTGTTAAGTTTAAGACAGGATGAATCCAAATTCATTCTTATTATTTTTTTGATGTCCATTTCACCCATACTATTTTTTCCTCGTCCATTAGAACCATGTTTCAAAAATATTTGGACAATTGACTCAATTTCTCTTCTAAATTTAGGAAAGCTGGATTATATTGATCCGCGACAAGATCTTCCAATATATGTTGTTAAGATTTCCCAAATGATGCACAGACACAGTGTGGTTCGTCTGTGAAAATATTATTGAAATGAGAATTATTATAGAATTAATGCAATGGGTTAACATTATGTGCTCTGGCTATTCCACGTTCGAGAAAGAAGAATACATTCACATGCATTATTGAATATATAAGAGTGAGTATGACCTCCCTGCGTGATTCACATTCATTTATACGCACAAGATGGCCAGAATCTAGAACAGAAAATCATTGTTCAATATCTTCCACATGTTTTTTTCTGAAACATCTCTGTTGCATTTTCATAGGTTTTGCCTTTTTCAAGGGAAGCGTATTTTTTTTTTGGTAAGTCCAAAATTGTATTAATAAATATCAAAAATTTACAAGAAGTTTACAAGAAAAGAGGTTTAGAAAACCCCAAAAACTCGCAAACTAATTAAATCTATAATATGGAACATTTGGATATTCTAAAGAACTAACAAAATAAGGTCTCTCATCATAGTTCATCCCTTCACCATTACCAAGTAAACATCTTCTTTTTGCCATAGAGTCTGCTGCAAAATTTGCTTCACGGTATGTGTGCATAAATCTAATAGAGTCATAAGTCTCATGAATACTTCTCCAACGATGCTTTGCAAACCATGGAATATTATTATGAGAGAAAGCCATAATAGCTCCAATTGAATCTGAGCGCACCAACACCTTTCTAATCTCCCACTTTTGGGCCCATTCCAAACCCACAATCACACCATATAACTCAGCCAAGAAATTATTTGTGCAACCTAGACCAATGCTCATAGCACCAATGAAGTTGCTGTCATGATCTCGGGCTACAACTCCAGCCCCAGCAATCCCCGGATTCCCTTTTGCAGCACCATCACAACACAAAAGAAGTTCATCTCTATTTGGAGGGTACCAAAAACACTCAATAGGTTGAATATTCTTCACTTTCCTATGCTTAACACGGAAGTAGTTCAGAATTTCCAAGTCTTCAGCAGTGTTATACATAAAACTCTTCAAACGCATAGAGTATTCATGAATCTGATGAAAAACTCTTTGCTTGAAAAAATGAATGCTTATGCTTTTGTTTTCAAAATATTCCAGATTTCTAGCATGCCACAGTTCAGCACGAACAACTAGGATTGATAACAACCAAAGATCTTTGATAATTCTACTTCTTCCTTTTGAAACTTTGTAAGCATCAACAATATTAAAATGAGGTTGAAGAGAGAAAATACCTGCAATCCACTCCCAAACTTGTGTTGCATAAGAACAAGTCCACAAAATATGATATAAGGATTCCTCTTCACACTTACACAAGTAACATCTATTGGCCAATTCCACTTTAAACCTACTTCTGATCTTGTCAGAAGTTGCGCAAGCTTCTCGGCAGAGTTTCCAGTTTTGAGCAGCAAGTTTAGGGTGATTAGACTTCCTCCATAGCAAGCCAAAATCCTCCAAAACTGTATACTTCTTCCTAATAAGATCCTTGGCTGATTTAACCGTGAAAACCCCATGTAAATCATGCATCCAGACCCTGCAGTCAACTCCTCCACGTAAAACTGGCAGATTTGAGGCTTCAACACCAGCATTCATCAACACCTGACCGTGAACTCCTTGAAGATGCAAAGCATTATCAATAAGAATATCACTCACCTTGGTAGAAAAATCCAGTTCATAGTTTCCTAATATATCAGCAATGCTTTGAGTACCATACCAAACATCATAATAAAGAGATGTTGATCTTCCATCACCAAGAAGAACTTTAGTGTTATTATCAACCAGATTCTGAACAACTTTAATCCCTGGAAATATAGAGGATTTAACACCATAACGCTTCAATCTCCCACAAGTATAAGTATATTTCACCCATAAGAAACGCGCCCATTTTTTTTGAGAAGAACGAATACTCCACCACAACTTCATAAGCATAGCTCTATTGGTGGTTTCCATGCTCGTAATACCTAAGCCACCTTCTTTCAAAGGACAACAAACTTTAGGAAAACCAACAACAAATTTTCTAGCTATCTCCGCATCACCAGACCAAAGAAAGTTACGAATCACTCTTTCAGCTTGTTGAATGAACTTCTTAGGCCATTTATAGACATCCATGTTGTGAATGGTGTAACTAGCAATCACTGAGTTAATTAGAACAATTCTATCTTGAAAAGAAAGAAGTTTACCTTTCCAAACAGCAAGTTGATTTTTGATTATATCAATAACGTTGCTTATGTGACGATATCGAACTGCACCAGGCATAATTTGCACACCCAAGTATCTATCAGGGAAAGTAGTAACATTCATATCAAGTAAATAAGTTATAGTTCTGCATCTACTCAATGAACCTCCACCATAATATACCTTACTTTTATGACGACAAACAGATTGACCAGAGGCCGCTTGATATTTACCAAGCAAAACAAGAAGGATATTCAAGCTCTTCATGTTGCCCTTACAAAAGATCATAATGTCATCAGCAAAGAAGAGATGAGTGGGAGAAATACCTCTTTTAGAGAGCATAGGAGTCATCTTCTTTTCAAGAAAAAGCTTGGTAAGATTTCTACTGAGCACATCTTCAATTAGGACAAAAATTAGAGGAGATAAGGGGTCACCTTGTCTTAGACCTCTATTAATCTTGAAGAATCCTTCTGGGTTACCATTTAGAAGAATAGAAATACGCGCCGAGTTCAGAATTGAAAGAATCCAAGAGCACCAATTTTCAGAAAAACCATACCTCCGAAAGACCTCCAAGACAAAAGACCAGCTATCCGTATCAAAAGCTTGAGTAATATCAAGCTTGAGACCAACATTGCCATCCTTACGTTTTGTCTTAAGATCATTAACCATCTCCGAAGCAACACTTATGTTTTCATGAATGTTACGCCCCTTCATAAACACAACTTGCTCTTCTGAAACAAGATTATCAAGGACACTACCAAGTCTAGTAGCTAGTATCTTAGTGAAAATTTTAAAGAAAAAATTACTAAGACCAATAGGCCGAAAATTATTAAGAGTGTTTGCTCCTTTAACCTTGGCAATTAAAATCAAGAGACTAGAATTAGTACCTTGAGGAATAACCTTCTCTGTCCAGCAATAAATGATAGCATTATAGAGGTCTTGCTGAATTATCTCCAAGCAATGTCTATAGAAACACCCAGAGAAACCATCAGGTCCAGGCGCACTGTCAGCTCCAAGATTAAAAACCGCCTCTTTAATTTCATAAAGAGTCGGAATTGCATCCATTCTTTGACTGTCTTCAACAGAAATAATGTTGTGCTCATACTCAAACAGATCTTCCTCTATAGTCAGGTCTGAACCATTAAATTTAGCCTCATAAAAAGACACAACATGATCTCGAATTTGTTCAAAATCTGTTAGAACATTCCCATTACCATCTACCAATTCAGAAATCATATTGTTGCTCCTACGAGTTCTAATATTGGCATGAAAGAAAGAAGTATTACTTGCACCCTCCAACAACCATTTACTTCTTGTTTTTTTTTTAACATAATGGCTTGTACCTTTTGCATGTTATGCTCACTGCTTTTTGTTTTATTTTATTTTGAAAGAAAAAGCATACTCAAAAACAAAAAATGCAAATTATATTCGAAAATTGTTCGAACAATTCTCAGAATAGGTTTGTATATTTCTAGTTCAATTTTAATGGCTTAGCTACTCATGTAAGTCCCGTTTTGATAGACCAATATCCAAGTGTCAATCAATTTATATCAACAACCAAAGGTTGGATTATCTAATTGATTGAACTACGCACAACCTGTGATATTTCAATTATATAAAAATATAATGCGGAAAAGAAATAATACAGACACCAGAAATTTTGTTAATGAGGAAACCGCAAATGCATAAAAACCTCGGGACCTAGTCCAGATTTGAACACCTCACTCTATTAATCCGCTATACACTCTAGCCTACTACCAACTAACTTCGGACTGGAATGTAGTTGAGCCCTAACCAATCTCACATTGATTAAGGTACAGTCGCGTTCCTTACGCCTCTTGAACCACGCCGGATTCTGCGCACTTGATTCCCTTAGCTGATCTCACCCACAACTAAGAGTTGCTACGACCCAAAGTCGAAGACTTGATAAATAAATATGTCTCACACAGAAAAGTCTATTGAATAAATAAATCTGTCTCCCACAGAAATACCTACGAGTTTCATTCCTTCTTTTGATAAATCAAGGTGAACAGGAACCAATTGATACACCGGACTTATATTCCCGAAGAACATCCTAGTAATATCAATCACCTCACAATAATATTAATCGTATGGAAGGGAAACAAGATATTGTGGAATCACAAACGATGAGACGGAGATGTTTGTGACTACTTTTTATCTTACTTATCGGGAATTAAATCTCGAGCAAATCTTAGAGAAGATAGTGCTCAATATGATAGAACAAAGTAAGATCAGAACACGCAACTACAAAAAAAATAGTTGGGTCTGGCTTCAGAATCCCAATGAAGTCTTCAAGTCGTTAACCTATAATGATTTTAGGAAAAACCTAGGTTAAAGGAGAATCGACTCTAGTCGCAACTAGTATCACACAGGAGGTGTGAGGATTAAGCTTCCCAGTTGTTAGAGTTCTCCCTTATATTGTCTTCAAATCAGGGTTTGCAATCAATGTTACCTTGGTAACAAAGCATTCAATGTTCACCGTTATATGAAAACCTGATTAGAGTCAAGCTAATATATTTCAACCATTAGATCGAACTTAGCTTGTTATACACAAATGCAATGTGACTTCATTTAGGTATGAGTAACCGTACCCAAACGTGTGCACATAGTTGGATCAACAATAGTTAACCGAAGTTAGCCATATGAACACTTTCATATTGTAGGATCCAAATATCGCACAAGTATTTGTAAGTGTGCGAGATTCATAAAAGGTTGTGCGATAATGTCGCACGGAGAATAGGAAATAAAAGGAAATATGAAATAAAAGGAAATATGAGCTGTCATCCACTAGGTAGGTATTATTATCTTCTTATTCTTCCCCAAAAACCAGAGAGAGAGAGAGCTCCAAATACTCATTAGTGGAGTCTCAATGTAATTTATATGTAATTCAATGATCATAGTGAAACCTAACCCCGTGGATGTAGATCAAATTGATCGAACCACGTAAATCTTGTGTCTTATTTTCTATTTTCATTATCTTTATCTTTATTTTCATATAAAATAAGTTTAGATCTAGAAATCATAGTCATGATAATACAAGGGGTGTGTTGTAGGATTTCCTGCAACTACATAATGGCGCTAGAAACAGGGAACGATTAAAGGATTTATCCTTCCTGTAACTTGTTGATTCAAGAAATTTTCATGAAGATTAGCTATTGTTCATATTTTTCTAGATGTACAAAATTTAGGTTCAAAATGGAAATTTTATGGAAGAAATCACACTTTCAGGGAGTAAACATCATCAACAATTCAAAGACATGAAAAGAGTGAGAGAAAAAATTAGTTGTTGTGGTGAAATTTAAGGAGAAAATGGAAGTTTCAGTGGAAGATTTTCATGTTCAGGAGAAGAAGGAAAATGTGAAAGAAGTTAAGGAAGGACGAAGAAAATATAAGAGGCAGATGCTGCAATTTCTATCACAAACAGAAGTTCGCACAGATGGTTTGAGCTGGAGCGAGTAAGCGATAGGTCACGGGTTCGAATTTCGCAGAGCCACATATTTTTCATTTTCTTCTCGTTTGCATGGGAGAATAAAAGAATAAGATAAAAACATTGTGCGTTTATTTCGCAAAGAGATTCTTGAACAGTTGGTCAAGAGAAAAATATGTACGTTCGTGGTCATAAGTTCGAACTTCCCTGCGAGCATAGTTTTCTTCTTTTTACAGATAGCGAAAAAATGAATAATTTCGCAATATTGTTTCATTAGTTCGCAAGAAAGAGGTAGCACAGTTGGTCAACCTTTGCTAGAGTGAGTTGTAAGACTCGAGTTCGAATCCCTCATCAAGCTTAATTTTTCGCACATTTTTGAAATCCTAAAGGCGAAGAAATGAAATAAAGTACAACATTGTGTGTTTCTTTCGCAAGCAACAAGTAGGGTAGATGGTCAGAGAAGGAGTATGCAAACTAGAGGACATGGGTTCGATTCTCCCTGCGACCAAATAATTTTTGCTTCGCAAATATTCATTTCGCAAAGTTGATATTTGATTACTTCGCATAGTCTTTGATTATTTCGCAAGAGAGGGTATCAGAGTTGGCCAGGAGGCATGAATGCAAGCAGCAGGTCGCGGGATCAATTCTTGCTCTCGCATGTTTATTTTTTATTATGCGAAATTTATACAGAATTGCCTCTTACACAGTTGGAATTTGATTACTTCGCAAGAACTTTGATTATTTCACAAAAGAGGCTTAGCACAGTTGGTATGGTGCGAGAAAATCCAAGAAGCAGATCAAGGGTTCAAGTCTCACTTCTCACACTTCTTTTTGCTGCGCGAAATTCATACATTTCAAGACATTTATTCACTTCTTTGACAACAACAGCGATTCACATGAAAGATAAGTACCACTTCCTTGAACATTTTATTTTATACTAAGAACGAATAAAAAGATTTTTGATTTGATTTACAAAAAAGCGATTCAATCGCATGATTAAAAAGATTTCAAGATTTCAAAGATTATAAAGATTACTAAGATTTCAAGATTACAAAGACTTCAAAATTACAAAGATTGCGAGATTTCAAAATTACGGAAAACTGAGAAAATTTAATTTATATGTTTCTCTAGAATATTTCTTTTACAGAGAATAAAAAGATTTTTGATTTGATTTACAAAATGCGAAACAATCGCAGAATTGCAAAGATTTCACAATTACAAAGATTTCAGAACTATAATGTATTATAATTTCTCTTGAATATTTACTTTGCTTCAAATGATATGATATTATGAGAATGAAAGAATGAATGAAAGAATAAAAGAACAAAGAAACGCGAAAATTTCGCAAGAGACAATCTAAGATCCATAAAAATCTAAGATTAGAATGGGGCGAACCTTTATGGCGTACACCCTAGTTCGCGAATAAAATTTCGCAAGAGGCAAATGTAAGACCTAAAGTCATAGAAGGGGGTATCTGTAGCATGACTCAAGGAAGAGGTTACACCGCCCCTGGAACCTGAGTCATGGAGATTTGGGGTCAATAAACCCCATCCGGGAGAGGCACCTTGGATTCTCAGCCTAAGCATATGACTTAGGTTGGGCGACTAAGGTAATAAGGACTCTCCCAAGGAGTGCAGAATCTGATCAAGGCGCCGAGGTACACGGTTGAGTCAAGAGTTCCAGGGGCGTTTGAAGCGTCCTTGCCATTCTTGACAAGTCTTGGCTTATACTGCACTCGGCCCGAAGAAAACCCCACTTAGGGTGCAGTCTCGTAACCACAAGCCTCATAGATAAAAGGGATAAGATGCTGCGAAAACAACTTGTTGTTGTTAAGACCGGATGGGAGGAGCTAACCTTGTATGGTAGAAGTACGCCTCCTTGAAGGGGCAACCAGGGGGGAGATAAGGGCGGCACCCTCCATTAGGGAGCTGATAAGTGTCTTAAGACGCAAATGTCATGAGGCTTTTTACTCGCAAGGGTATTAAGGCTTGTCATATTTGTGCAACAATCCTGAAGAGGCAATAATACTAGAGAAAAAGATAAGACGAGATCAATGGGTCATTACATGAAAGTGTGAAGACGTCCTGCGATTTCGTCGCAAGACGGCAATGTCATGGGGCTTTATTTTCGCAAGAATATTTAGGCCTGTCATATTGTCGCAACAATCCTGAAGAGGAAATAATACAAAAGAAAAAGTTAAGGCAAGATCAATGGGTTTTTGCATGAAAGTGCAAAGACGTCCTGCGATTTTGTCGCAATGACAAGAGGTGTCAAATTAAGACCTTTAACTAGGAAGGAAAAATAAGACCACATAAGAAAATGAGTAAGCAAGTAAGCTTGCGAGAATGATTATATGTAAGCAAACAAGCTTGCGAATATGTACATGGAAATGAAACTGAGGCAGTGAAAATGCCGCAGACTTGATATTATGATCATACTGTTATGAGATACTAATAGTGCAGGAAAAAGGAAAGATGAAACACAAGTAAGAACTTGTGAGGAACAATAACTACACGAAGAAGAATGCATACACTAAAGAAAAAGCCAGAGAAATGGAGAATGGAGGCAATTTAAAGCTACATCAATTTTAGCGTGCAAAATGAGCTAAGTAACGCAAACATTAGCTATACATTGCAATAGATAAGCATTCTCATCATACAAACATCATACTCGCATCATAAAAGCATTGCATAAGCATTTCATAGATAAACATCGCATACACATTTCATAACATAATCATCACATAAGCATTATATTCGCACAAGTACTTTACAAAACTGTACAAAATAATATTGCAGAACTTCGCAATAATATCGCAGAATTTCGCAGAATTATTTAGAATTTCGCAGAATTATTCAGAATTTCGCAGAATTTTTCAGAATTTCGCAAAATTATTCCGAATTTCGCAAAATTATTCCGAATTTCGCAGAATGTGTCAGAATTTCGTAGGATTATTCAGAATGTGTTAGAATTTTGCAGAATGTGTCAGAATTTTGCAGAATGTGATTATTTCGCAGAATGTGATTATTCCGAACGATATGATCATTTCGCTTAATTATTTCGCACAATTATAAGCAACTTGAAGAGATTATACTATTGCATGAGCACAAAACATGAGACAGAGGAAAGATGAGAATGAAGAAACAATTCGCACATTCAACATTTTCTCAAAGATTCTACCCTCATAGATAAAGAACAGAGGCAACTATGGATTACCAAGAAAACAATTTATGTTCTTTATCTTCTCAGCAAGAATCACCAAAAATGGAGTAATAATTTCGCATGAATAGAGGCAATACTTATTATTCTCATTCAAGGACGGATACTTCTTACATTTCGAGAATTGAATATTTCTTATACTTCATCAAGGATACTTCATGCTTCTTATACTTCTTCAAGGATACTTCATACTTCGCATACTTCAAAAGATGATCCTTCTTCTTTACTTCACAACATTTCGGAACTTCACAAAAGAATAGAGGCAAGTACGTACTTTTCAAACCCAGTATTCTTTCGCTCGTTCCTTCATCAACAAAGATCAAAGACTACTCCAACAACACGTATCTCGCTCCAACAACTACAACAACAGATTTTTTCCTGAAGATCGCTCTTCAAGCAATATTCAAGAAAAAAGAGGTAAGATGTAGGATCCAAATATCGCACAAGTATTTGTAAGTGTGCGAGATTCATAAAAGGTTGTGCGATAATGTCGCACGGAGAATAGGAAATATGAAATAAAAGGAAATATGAGCTGTCATCCACTAGGTAGCATCCTATATAAAGAGAAGGGTAGGAGAGAGAAAATTAACTGGTATTATTATCTTCCTATCCTTCCCCAAAAACCAGAGAGAGAGATCCAAATACTCATTAATGGAGTCTCAATGTAATTCATATGTAATTCAATGATCATAGTGAAACCTAACCCCGTGGATGTAGATCAAATTGATCGAACCACGTAAATCTTGTGTCTTATTTTCTATTTTCATTATCTTTATCTTTATTTTCATATCACATAAGTTTAGATCTAGAAATCATAGTCATGATAATACAAGGGGTGTGTTGTAGGATTTCCTGCAACTACACATATCAACCTTGTTCATCTTAATCACAACTAGTTCAAATGACTCAAATTAAACTAGTTATGGAGTTGTTCAATTGTTTATATTCTCATAGAAGTATACAAGACACAATTGAAGCAAAATCAATTTTGATTCACATGAATCAATTCGTGAACATTATAGCCACGGTTTGCAAAAGATTGCATTTCTTAATATATAAATGTATTAGTTCATGAACAAACCGATTATAGAACTTAACCCACTCAAGTATGCAAACGGGTACGTATACCTAAGTGGCCGGACATAGTTTGGGTTCGCTAGCATGCGAACGGGTACCCATACCTCCAAACTCAGTTGAATTCCCGACTTGAACTTTACGTCGGTACGCATACGGGTATGCATACTAAGTTCCCGGACTTTCAACTAACCAACCAGTACGGATACGGGCGTGCATACTATGGTTCCCGGACTTTGAATAACTTGCAACATTTAGCATACAAGTATGCATACTGGCTATATCAATTAATGGTTAATCGTTCTAAACTCCATCTTAATCATTGAAATATTCCTGGAAGACGAGAATAGCTGTCTCACACAAACTATTAGCTTCAAAGAAATTTTCAAGTGATCAATAAATCAATACAAAACATTCAGAGTCTACATCAAATGAATGTCTCACACAAATCATGTAAGATGTTACCAGGCGATTTTCACATGATCATCTTTTGACTTTCGTCAAGAATAAAGATGAACTTGGTTAAAGAGAAAGCTTACTAACACATATTTCGAGAAATATGTAAGCGAGTTAAACTCAGCTCGAAATATCAAATGTGTATACTATAAAGTCTATATAGCTATACGACTTTTGTCTCAATAGGAGATAGAATAGAAATAGACTTCTGAGTGATAGATGAGTTCAAGTCTCCACATACCTTTTGTTGATGAAGTTCCACAAGCTCCCCTTAGTAGTTCTTCGTCTTCAATCGATGAACGTCGTGAAGTCTAATGCTCAACTACACATTCTATCCTAGTCCGAGACATAACTACAAGTAGACTAGAAATCAAGACTTATAGTTTTGGCAACTAAACTTGACAACAAATTTGAGATAGCAACGCTTGCGAGTTCGACCGAGCAGTGCTCTAACATATGGGTTGATCTTAGGGGAGGGAAGCAGAAAAGTTTGAGAAATTGGCAATGGTATTGAATTGTGTGCGTTGGGTATTGAAAACTATGAGGAATACAGATATTTTTGGATATGAAAGCTTGTTCTGTTTTCTTAATAGGTTGAGCAACCTATTTATAGTAATTTATGATACACAATGCTAATCTCGTAAGTAGTGTGGTAGGTCTATAAACAATACCTACAATTAGAACTGCAAGTGCACAGTGTCTTAATGTAACACAGGGCAATCACAGGTCGATCCGCAGGGACAAGGTGGGTGTAAGTCGAAGTTATGGTCTTACTACTAATGATTTCTAACAAGAAGTAACCAAAAAGGGGGGGTTTGCGTCGATACAACAAAGGTTATGATTGATTATACTAAACAAACAAGATTAAGCAAACACAAATATAAATAAACAAGGATACTAGAGCAGTCGAATCCACCACCTAATCTCAGCTAAGTCAGTCCAGTTTCAATAATGTTCTTGTCCCCTGTAATGAACATCGGACAAGATGCAAGTCTGTCGTTTATCCAGGGTCTCAATGGATGGCTTAATGTCAACTAAGGCAACTAACTAACCCCTAGTATTACTTGTCTTCTCACAGTACAACTAATCACAGATCAGTTTCATCACTTAGATGATTAAACCTTTCCTAAGATGGATATTCTAATCGCAACTAAGGTATTCGTCCAGAGCACTAACTGTCTAATTAAGCATAATTAGTCAAAAAATCAATAACAAACAATTAAGCATGAGTTGCAGAACAAACAACATAGTAGTATTCTAACTACAATGGATACATGGCATACACTGTGAGAGTAAAATACTAAAGTGCTCAGATTATATTTATCTTAAATCAATAAAGCACAACAAGAATAATAATCATAACATGAATAAGACTAGCAGTAGATTATGGATTTCATCTAAACCCTAGTTATGAAATTAGAACATGATAAATAAATAAAATACTACAGCTTGGTGCACCGGCTAATCCGGGCATGCCTTTCTCTCTACAATCTCCTCCCTATTTATACACAGATTTCTCTTCAATCACTAGAATTCGATAATTAGAGAATACCCACTTACTCAAAACACGTTTTCTGACAAACCCCTTCTGCAGTTTAGACCTGCAACTCCTGATTTGATATTTTCTTTAGATATTGAAGATAACCCTAACTATATCTCTCTCAATCATAGCCTCTAAGGTTACTGTTTTGGAGAAGGAGCCATGATAGAGATAGATAGAGACTAGGAGGTTGATTGATGGCTCTTGAGAAGGTGGATGTGATCAGAGATTTGTCGGGGATGGAAGTGATGGAAGGAGGTGAAATGAAGGTACTGGTTCTATGAAAGAGAGAAGAGAGGTGAAGATGATGTTTCTGGTCGTTTTTGGAGAGAAAGAGGGGTGACTAGAGTGTATAACGGGTGTATCAAATGTTGATGTCTCGGGTGCAAATATGGGTTTGGACTCTTTCACTTCTTCCAGGACCAATGCTTCTTCAAAGCTAATATCTCAATCCCACTCCTAGTTTTGGATCTTGCAAACAACATTCTTCACTTGCGGATGAGGTGCAAACAATATTCTTCACTGCCTTCTAGCGTGTGTTGTCTCTCTTCCGTTTCCACCAATTCTCTTCTCTTTTGGCTTTCTCTATTCATCCAAGCTTTATTTAGTACCTAAAAACACAAAGTTAATTATTAAAAGTATTTATTCTTGATAACAATGAAAATACAACATTTGGGATAATATATGATTTTAAAGCGCAAAAGATGAATTAATTGCCAATAAAAAGGTGTAGAAATATGCAATATTCGACACTTATCATAGTGGAAGTCGTGAGTTATGGAGAGATGGAAATTATGGGTTAGTGTGAGATAATTTAGGGAAGTTTCTGGAAATCCCTTTATGTTACGCCCACTATCTCTCCAACTGCTACAACTGCCACACTACTTTAACTTTTCACATGGGGTGTTTTCAGGCCGCATGTTGCCGTAGACAACCAGACTAATACCCCATGAAGAATCCCTTCAAGCGATGTATTTTGATATTTATTAGGTGTTTTTGATGAATCATAGATATCATCTTACTTGAGATAAATCGTAGCCCTTTATATGTCGTATGTATTATGGACGTGTGTTAAACAATTAGCCAAAACCATTCGCGGGATTAAGGCTCGACCGTGCCTTATTGTGGCATAAGATGTCATAGCCTAAAATAGCACACAGAGTCTTGTCATAACCTTGGCCTCAGCTATGATGGCCGAGAAGGGCTCGCGGTATAGTTCCATAGTTGGCCGAAAATGGCGCATGACATGATGCCATGGGCTTGGCCTAAGCTTCCAAGGCCGGTAATGACACGCGGCTAGGTTTCATGGCCTTGTCCTAAGCTACCAAGTTTGGTAATGATGCAGGTGCTACGGCCTTGGCCCAAGCTGCCAAGGCCGAGGATGTCGCACAGCTAGGTAGTATGGCCTTGGCCCAAGCTGCCAGGGCCTAGAATGGCGTACATCCAGGTGCTACGGCCTTGGCCCAAGCTTCCAAGGACGAGAAATACGCACGGATGGGTTCGCACAGCTAGGTGCCACGGCTTTGGAATCCTAGGCCAAGGCCGAGAATATCGCACAACTAGGTGCCACAACCTTGGCAGCCTAGCCAAGGCCGGAATGTCGCTCATCTAGGTGCCAAGGCCTTGGCAGCCTAGGCCAAGGCCGGAAATGTCGCGCAACTAGGTGCCACGGCCTTGGCCCAAGCTTCCAAGGCCGTGAATATTGCGCGGATTGTGCTATAGCCTTGGCCTAAGCTGCCAAGGCCGTGAATAACGCGTGGCATGGTACCACAACTTATGATGTGAAACTTCATAACAACAACTCACCATTTAACAACATACACAAATTGTACGTTGAATTACCGCTCACCATTTAAATTTTAGAATGAATACTCCATTTCAAAAGATATGTGTAATGAAAAATCATTGAGAACTCATGCATGGTGAAACGTCCAAATAAATGGGCTCTTGACGTGCAAATCAGATATTTTTTTCTCTCTTTCTTGAGAAAACATATTTTGTTGGGTGTAAAACACGAAGAGTCTTCGAATATAAAATTAAAAAATCTACCATAAATATCCAAGAAAATTTTCTTTCAAAATATTATGAGAAAATCTTTCATTGGTATGCATCTAATCAGTGAGATATTGACAGTTTGAAGTTCTATATGAGTCAATAGTTGTTCTATAGGTCAGTAACTTTGTACTTGAGGGACTCATACTTTTGGTTTATTTGATAGCACATCTATATGTGACTTTTTTCGTTCTCACTGATCGCCTGTTAAGATCACGATATAATTGTCTTTAAATAACTATAGAAATCTCAATTCACTAATCCCGGTAAAGATTGCAATCCATTAATATCAAGTAAAGACTTTTCGTTGGGTTTTGATAATGAATAGAATGGATTGGCACACATTATTAATTGAATTATGGGTTTTGAAATATGATACAACTATTATATTGTTGCCTACTACAAATTGAAACTTCTTTCACGGTAATAAGAGATTTGTGTTTCTTTCATTCATGACTCTATTTGGTTGAATTCTCTATTAACGGGGTTTTCTTCTTTGTTTTTCTTCATTTAACGAATTTTGTATTACCCGAGTAGTTAACTTTTTCAAACATTTGATGGATTATATTTTTTCGATAATCCATTTCTCACAAGCTGTGTAAGGATTTTTTTTTTTCTTAGGCTTTGTTATGGAGTAAGGTTTTGAAAGGAAAAAAAAAATTACTTATTTGTGTATAGGCTAATGCAAGACTTTACACTGATTAATAGAGAACTCATTTTCATGTACTGTATTTCTTTTCTTCACATTATATTCTTCATCTATTCTGGCTAATTAAAACTTTCTTCTTTTCTCCCTATATGTATAATATGCCAAGTTTGATTAGATTGCTTCGGTTTTTGCAGGTTCCAAGATATTGCGAGCTTTTGATGGAACAGTCCAAAATGATGAAACTTTTATACCGACCGCTTTGCATTAAACTATCACATGGACTTTAAAATTGAGCTTGTTTCTTTTGGATTTTTTAGTTTTGTCGGTAGCTTGTTAGGTAATCATTTTCTCTAATATATTAGTAATGAAGGTGTGTTGTTTTCAGAAAGTTGGTGGAATGCTATGGAATTTGAGGGTACTCCAAGTTATGTTCTTTTCAGAAAGTTGCATAATTTGAAATTATTTATAAAAAATTGGAGTAAAACTACTTTTGGCGATGTGAAAAAGGAGGAGGAGTAATTGTAGAAGAAAATACATTCTCTTAACATTGCAGAAGAAATTGATGCTTTATCTGATCCTCAGTTAGAAGAAAGAGCAAACTTACTTCACAATCTCAACAATGTTAAAGTTACAAGAGCAAGAAGTGCTTTTCAAAGAGCTAAAGTTAGGGGTTTTAAGGAATGAGATAAGAATACAAGATATTTCCATCAAATAGCAAATGCTAAGAGGAAGAGAAATCTTATTTCTAAATTAGAAATTGCAGGTGTGGATGTTTTTAATCAAGAAGTTATCAAAAGAGAGATTCATCAGTACTATTCAAATTTGTTCACATCCATTGATCCAGTCTCTCCTTCTTTTAAGAATATGGATTTCAGGAGAATAGATGAAGTGCAAAAAGGTTGGTTAAAGGGACCTTTTGATGAGGAATAGGTATTTAATGCTATTAAGAGATGTGGTACAAATAAAGCACCTGGACCAGATGGCTTTAATTTGGAATTTTATAAAGCTTGTTGGAATTTAGTAAAGAAGGAGGTTATCAATACAATTGAAGAGTTCTGCTTGAAAGTCAAGTTATACTGGAGGTTAAACATGGCATTCATGAAACTAATTCCCAAAAAAGAAGACTCAAAAACTCCAAAGTATTTTAGACCTTTGAGTTTAATTAGCAGCTTTTACAAAATCCTTTCTAAGCTTCTTGCTGAAAGAATTGAGGTGGTGATTCCATGTTTGATCTCTAATGCTCAAGGAGATTTATAAAAAACAAACAGATTTTAGATGGCACTCTAATTTCCAATGAATGTATTGATGGTAGATTAAGACAGAAGAATCCAGGTTTATTGTGCAAGATAGACATGGAAAAGACCTTTGATAATGTTAACTAGAATTCTTTGTTCTCTATCTTGAATAAAAATGATTTTGGGGAGAAGTGGATAAGATGGTGTGTGACTGGTGCTCAGTTCTCTTTTCTAGTTAATGGAGAAGCTACCAGTATTATAAGACCTTCAAAAGGTATCAGACAAGGAGATCCTTTGTCTCCTTTTCTTTTTCTTGTAGTGGTGGAGGTGCTCTCCATTCTTCTTAATGATGTTGTTGCTAATAGAAGACTAGATAGTTTCCAGTTGGTGGAAGGAGGTAGTTATATTTCACACTTACAGTTTGCAGATGATACTATCATCTTTCTCAAGGCTACAAAAGAAGAGGTTAGAAAACTTCTCATTATTCTTTTGTTATTTGAAGTTCTTACTGGCCTTAAGATTAACTTGGAAAAGAGCTCAATCACTAGTATTGGAACTGATAATATAGTACAGGAGCTGGATTTTGAGTTGGGTTGTAAGATAGAGTTTCTTCCTATCACCTATTTAGGTATGCCCATTGGAGCTGGTAGAAGGAGTTCTGTGATTTGGGAGATAGTAATTCAAAAAATGCAGAAAAAGCTTGCACCATGGAAAAGAAAGTACCTAAATAAAGCAGGTCGTGTGGTTCTAATTAGAACTACTCTAGAAAGCTTAGCTGTTACTTTATGTCTTTACATTATCTACCAGTATCTGTGGAAAAAAGATTAAATACCATAATGAGGAAATTCCTTTGGGGTAGGATGAGAATAAAAGGAAGATGAGCTGGGTAAATTGGCGAAGAATTTGTATTCCAAAGAAAAAAAGAGGTTTGGGGATTAGGAACTTAAGGTTAGTGAATAGATCTTTAAGAGCTAAATAGCTGGGAAGATTCTGCAAGGAAAAACAAGCATGGTGGAGGAAATTGATGTGTGAGAAGACTAAAGCTGATGAAGATGATTTAGTTCATTCTCAAGTTAGTGATTCAGTTGGAAGAAGCTTGTGGTTTGATATTCTGAAGGCTAATGATGATTTTTTTGATGCAGTCTCTATACAGGTGAAGAACGGTGTTGTTGATGGTGGTTTTTAGTTCAAGGGATAAAATCGTAAACCCTATATTTAATGCGCTGTCATCCTGCAAAGGAACATAATCCATTTAAAAGCAACGAGTGCTTAAGCCTCTTCGCTCACATATGTATTGAGCAATTCAACATATATGTATATATGAAATTTACTCAGAATGGTGCGTGCAATAGCAATCCCAAAATATGAATTTTATCTTCCACCAGCATTATTCACTAATGCATGACTTGCGTAGAATTTTCCTATGCTATGTTCCCAGCCGAACTCTCAATATTGACACGACATGACGATTAAATGTTCACTCTCAGCAGAGTAGCATGAATCTCCCGAAGTGTCAATATTGAGATTTGCATGGAAGTACTCACACATGCTGCATCACTCTCTGACAAAGAGAATTTTGTATCGAGGCACTTTTAAGTTAGCTCGATCGAACACGCTTAAATTCCTTAGGGAAAATCTAGACTGTTAATATCATTCTTAAGAAATGATCACGGCCACACAATTTGGTCACGCAATTCAACAAGCCTAGCCTACTCCTGGCAGAATTAGGCAATCATCACAATGACCACGGACGGGCCAACTAGCATCCCGACCGAGCGAATCCCATCTAGAACATCCACATCGCTTCGAACGATTGACCCTAATATGGGTGATCGCGTTGTTGGCAAAACATACTTAAACGAACTATGACCAGAAAAAACGGTCTCAAAACCCATCACATTCGTCCAACTTAGCCAGCCTAGTTGGACGGCGTAGATCGCATCTCGAACCATCAAAGAAGTATTGGCGTGTTCTCTGGCGGCTTAATTACTCCCTTAGTCGATCGACCTTCCCACGGCAAGTCCCGGGAGTGTTAATACGTTTGCCCGAACTACAGCAAACGCGCTATTCCAAAACCCTAGTATAGGTTGCGACATCATACAACTACCGCAAGTTGATCACGTCCGTTCATCTTCTCCAGCCTGGTCGGACAACTTAGATCCAGTTTCAGATGGCCAATGAGGTGTCGTCGCGTTCACCGTCGACCCAGCTCTACCCTTGGTCGATCGACTTGCTAATGGCAATCCAAGAGCGTATAAAATCGTTCACCAAAAAAAGGGTGAACGCGCTGCTTTGAAACCCTAATTGGTGTTTGCGGCAGTATGTTACTGCCGGAAATCGATCACGACCATCCATCTTCATCATCCGAATCGATTGGGTTGGATCTAATTTTAGATGGCCCAGGAGATGTTAGCATATTCACCAACGGCTCGTCTTTGCACATGGCCAATCGGCCTGTTCGAATCAGCGCCCAGTGCTTTGATTCGACTAGCCAAAACAGGGTTGGCCGCTCAGCCCCTAAACCCTAAAATATAGACCTATATTTGATTTCAGGTGACCAACCAGATGTCGTTGTGATCACCATACATTCTTCTTTCATGGGGGACAATCGGCCAAGCAACAACTAGCTCATAGGGATCCCAAATGATCGCCCAAAAGTAACTAGTTGTGCTGCTTGCATGTAATTCAACAACAGTCATTAACTGTCGCAAATCGCCTCAGCCACTCAACTTGGCTAGCCGATTTAAGCGGTCCAGATCTAACTTGGATCGACCGTTAGGATTTTAGAATGGCTACCAGTCGCCACTCTCCTATAGGAATTGATCGGCCACTCCTTGGGATGCGTGCGTAGCACCCACCAACTCCTTGAAAAAGGGCGGTCATGCTCCTTTTGAGACGCTCAATCTGTGACTGATTCGATCGAGCTCTAAAACAACGATGCTCCATGCACATCGATTATTTGGAGCTGCTTGTTTAAAAGCGATGCTTTACGTGCATCGAATACATACGATATTTCATGAATATCTGCTTGACAAATAACATAGTTATTTAACCTAAAGCGCTACGTGTTTCTTTTAACAGAAAGTCCCACGACTTGACCCATTTACTCAATACATCAAACATGTCACAAACTGGGGGATACTCACTGGGGTATTGGTCTGGCGGTTTACAACGTGCGGCGTGCAACACGCCCATTACGAGAAAGTGTCAGGAAACACTGACGGTTAACAGTAATGGGAGTAGTGGGTGAAAGTGTGATCAGTTCTCCCTCATAATGGAAACGTGGTGATCACCACTCTTTACACAACCCCACTTCTCCACTGCTTAATCACCCCCATTTCCTATGAGATCAGGGCGTGCGCTCAATGACTTGTATAAATAGGATTTCAACCTATTTCAGCAAAACACAAGTGTTATCAACACGAGTATCCATAAACCACATTCTGATAAAGTCATAAACAACCACACTTTCATAATTCAACATTCTGATCTCAAACACCTTCTTCGTTCCCTCCGTAAGATCAACCGTTTTCCTTTACCTTGTGACCGAGTTGAATCTGGAACGACCATTTCTTGGGTTAGGCAAGAGTCTTACAGATTGATCTCTCGAACTCAAAAGTACTCATGTGTAGTACATTTGTTTAGGGTTTGAATTCGTTTCTCATCAAAACACCCAAATTTACCAAAATTAGCAGAATAAGTTTTTACCCTCAAACAGGTGTCTTTGTTAAGTTCTGGCATGATTGGTGGATTGAGAAAAGAGCTCTCAAAGACAAGTACCCAAGATTGTACAGGTTAAGAAGACAGAAGCTTTTCTCAGTGTCAGAGATGTATGAAGATGGTTGGATATTTGCTTTCACAAGAGACTTAGATCCTGCAGAACGGATAGATTTCTTGTAGATCAAGTTTGATATTAGGAACATTGTGTTGATTCATGAGGAAGAGGATACGATTCAGGGAGATTGGTCTTCAAAAGCCATAAATCACTTATAGATCTTGAACCAGATTGAGATTTTTCAGATCCTTTATCTAGTAAGTTTGCTCCGCCAAAGGTTTTGTTTCTCGTTTGGTATTCTTTGCATTACTCTGTTCCTAAAAGAAGTATGTTGCAGGATAGGGGAGTAGAGATCACTCAGATCGATGCCTTTTCTGCATTGATTCTTTAGAAACTTTAGAACATATGTTTATTCACTGTGATTGGGTCAAACACATGTGGGATTCTTTTTCATCCGCTATACTTATGATGTGGGTGATGCCAGGTAGTTTTAAGGATTTCATGCTAGGGTGGAGTTTACAGACCATAATTAAGAAAGTGAAGCATATTTGGCACTTAATACGCTTTTCCATTTGCTGGGAGATTTGGTTGGAACGTAATAGACGAGTTCATGGTGGGAGACCAAATGATAGGTGTCATAAACACCTTCATTTATATCTATAGTTTATGCTTTCTTTGGTATGTTTTCATGTAAAGTATGTATCTTATGTTTGCTTTTGAGTTTAATAGGTACTTTGGAGTCATTTGGAGCAAAAGAAGGAGAAATCGTATTTTTGGAGCGTAAAAGGCAAAAAGGTCAATTCACAGGCGATATTTATATTTGGAGAAGGCTAGGTTTCACAAGAAGGAGATAACGAATGAACTAGAAACAACAAGAAGAACTATGCTGGGAACTGAATTTTCACACCTCCATTTGGGTGACCCTTATCCTAATGAGTGGGTATCGTAGATCCGTTTTCCTTATAACCTAGAAACTAGGTCGAGTTGGTCATTACACGACCAGTTCTTCTCTCAGCCAAATCTCGTCGCCGCTCTCAGTTCCTTGCCAAGAATGGTTCACGCCGGAAAGCTCAGGTCTGGTCTGGTGGAGTACGTCGTCGGACCAGAGAGTTGTAAAAGGGTAAGACAAGTCGAATATGTAAGAGTTTAGTTTGTGTTTGAATTCCCAGACGAAAAATCTATCAAGAACAATAAGCTGGTGTCGGAGAAAATGGAGATGAAGGGAGTAAAATCATCAAGCAGTTGCGAGTTTCTGTGGATTCAAAGGTCTGTAAACAATGGGTTTGTGTTGGATTTGCATTTGGTAGTGATGGTTTCGATAATTGAAGACTAGGGTTGAATTCAAACTGGAATTGGGGTTGATGTTGCTCCATTGAGTGATCTATGTTGTGAACCGAAAGAGGAGAAGTTGCTGCTGCTGTACAAAGTTAAGAATACGGAAGCAATGGGTTCTGATATTGCTGTTTACGATTGAAGATTAGTAAGAATGCAAGATGGAGCATGACTCAGGTAAAGAGATTCAAGGGTTGAGTTCTCTGTGTGTATTTCCATGAATGATTACAAGGAATTTGAGTGCATCTGGAGCTGGTGGTGATTGAATTATGGACTGGTGCAGCTGCAGATTTGTGTCGCTGTCACCAATGAGAGTTGGCATTGCAGAAAATGGAGAAAGGAAGGAATTGAGCCAAGCGAGAAGTTGGTTGATTGGTTTGTTACGAAGGGATGAATGGGTTGTAGAGAAGCACAAAGAAATTGGAGGAGTTGAGTCTGTGGCCTGAGTTAGGTGGTTATGAAGCTACAAAAGATTGCAGGAAATTGGCAGCGAAGGCATTGGTGGTGGATGTAGCTCAAGTTGCAGAAATTATGGAGCTGAATCTGTGGTATTGGTCTGAAGTTGATGGACTGTGGAGGTTGGAATGGACTGAAGAGAATTGCGAGTAAAATCATCGCAGGCAGTGTTGGTGAAATTGAATAAATGTTGATGTTGCTGGTGTTGTTGATTTTCATGGGACTGTGGTTGCCAAGGCTAGTTACAGGTTCAGTTCTTATTCAGTGAGAACTACAAGTGATGCTGTGATGGGAGTGTGCAGAATGAATGTTGGTGGCAATGCAGGGAAGAGATGGCTCGAGTCTGGTGTTGTGCATTGCAATATTGAAACTGGTGCTGCAGTGAACAAATGAGAATGAACTGATATGGAGATTGAGGTTGTAAATGACAGAATTGCGGTGGTACTCCAGATAAAATGGCAGTGACAAGAAGAATTGTTGGTGTTTGAAATGGAGTTGATGGAGAAGAACATGCGCTATAAGGGTTGAGTTGTTGGCTGCTGCTGTTGACAGCCATTTACGGATCAGGATGAACATGGAGGAACTAAGGTGAATGTGAGTTGCTGCCAATATCGGCAGTAATGATGAGGAAGAAATAGAGATTGATGGTGGAGTTCGTTGTGGTTGATAATAATCCGTGATAGTGCTGCAATGCTATTCAGTAGTGTTGTATTCTATGTAAGATATGCTGTAGCTAGAGCAAGAAATGGTTGGTGCTAATGGGAGTTCAGAATGAAGCAGGAATTGCAGCTGCAATTGAATGTTGTCGCCATAGCTGAATGAATGAGTTATGAACAGATAGATGAATGCTAGGTATGAATGTGCAGCGAAAGACATTTGAATCGCCACAAATGATGATTGACATTGGTGGCTGCTTGTGAGCTAGTTATAGGGAAGGACTTGATCTGAACTGATTATGCTGAGAAGAGTATGGAAAGGTTGCAACTGCAACCTCTTGCTGATACAGTGAAGCCACAAAGATGGTCATAATGGTTGTGACAGTGTCGCGACTGTGAAGATTAAAATGGGTTATCGACACTGGTGGTATTGAAGTGTGCAGTTTCTGAAGGTGGTCCTGCTAGATGCTAAGGCTACAAGAAAGAACAAGAAGAGATGGGAACTGCTAATGGTTTGTGGCTTGAGTTAATAGTGGTATGCAGTCAGCTGGCTTGATGCAGGTGGTGCAGTGACTGGTGCATGAGGGATTAGTAACTGATGTTCCTGGGATGCTGATCAAGGCTGGAGTTGCCTGTCAGTTTTGTGGAACTGACAGGCTTATCAATTTTTATGGGCCTGTAGATCAGAATGACTGCCAAAATTGGTTGGGCTAGGTGCAATCGGGCTTGGACTGAATTACAAGGTTGGCTATGGTCGATAGAAAAAAGACGGAAATTGGAATTTATAAAAGAGAGACTTATACTCTCTACAAGGAGGATCTCCATACCTTATTAATATCTTCTTCTACTACTTTTGTTCTGGGGTTTAGACATGGAAACTCTTCTCTTTATCCTTGTTATGAACTCCATTAACATGAGCTAGTTTTTATTATTGGTTAAGGAATAAGTTGAATTTCCAAACATGGGTTTTGTTCAATAAATTAGTTTTGTCTCCATGTTTTGTCGATTATGATTCGCTAGAAATATCGCCATGTATGATTGATTGTTAGTTTTGTCAAGTTGCAAATTGGTAGAACTCGTAATCATATCTATTGCTAGTTTAGGGTTTATTATACGTAAACGTGATACACCTTGAATACACGTAGCATAATTGTGATTATTTCTTGTAGTGATACATCCTAGTAGTCACATGTGGATCATAACCTTTGTTAAAACGGATTAGTGCTTTTACACGTTCGTTTGCATTGATTAGTCTTATTTCATAGAACTTAGTGCTCTTAGGGAGTTAAACTTAATTGTGCTTTTACACTTTAGGTTGCTTTCTAGGAAGAATTCACTTTCGCATCTTTTAATGTGTTTATTGATGACAAGAGGAAATTAGCGGGATATTCTTGCGATCAAGGTATCCTAGGACTTTTGATAAAAGTTGAGATTAAATATCAATTCTAGTTATTGTTACAAATTCATGTTTGTGAATGAAAACTAATCCTTGACCAATATCTTCATCTTATTGATTTGATTTTAGTTTATTTTCCTTTACATAAAAATCAGAAATACCCCCTTGGTTGTATAGGAAACCGAAACAATTTGACAACCTAGATCCTCTCTGTGGGAACGATCCTTTCTTACTCTTGATATATTATTTATTTTGAGTTGTGAGAAAGTGTAATTTATTTTTGACGCATACGACAGCGATAAAATTTTGGCGCCGCTGCCGGGGAGGCAGCGGTTGTCACTTGTTTTTGGTTTCTTTTTTTTGTTTTTTTTTTGTTTTTGTTTTTATTTTTATTTTCCAGTTGTTAACCTTGTTTTGAGAATCGTGTTTCAGGTACCAATTTCTATGGATGGAGCATATTTGAATGACGAATACAGTTTTCAACAAACTCAACAATATGGAAACTTCCAACCATTCCATGGGTATAATCAAAACCAATTTATTGACTATGATCAATATCCTACGGAATATTGTGGTCCTCATACATATCAACAACCTTATGACGGGTATGTGTGCGAACAACCACAAGGATTGGAGGATTCTTATGCTCGTGAACAACAAGTCTCCAACTTGTTAGACAACTTTTCCAACTTTTTACGACAAGAGTTTCCAAAAGATAAAGAGGCTACAAACGAGCAACTCCAAGAACTTCGTGAAGGTATGGCTATCTTACGAAGAAGCATTGATGAATACAAGGAAGAAAGGTATGAAGAAGAATTTTGTTTTCAAAGCAATAATTATTCTAATGTGCCTGTGGTGTGTGATGAATATTTGATTGATGCTAATGTTGAAAAAGGCCAACCTTTGGGGACTTTCGTTGATAATTGTGTAGCTAACTCAACTCTTGATCTTAATAATGATCATTCGCCTATTCAAAAGGATGAGTTTGAGGTTAGCAACACTAAATTCAGCGACAACCAATCTTATGTTAGCTATGAAATTGACGATGATTATGAAGATACGTCGTTTGAAGCAATTCATGGTGACATTACCCAAAGGTGTGCAACGGAATCTTTTTGGGATCAAAATGAAGACGAAGAGGAATATGTTGACACTTGTGTAGATTACTCAAGCATTGATCTTAATAATGATTAAGAGCCTATTCAAAGGGTGGAGCTTGAGGATGATGCATTTTTGAGTCTTCTAAAAAAAATTCTTATAGCGAAATTTGCAGCCGCAAAAGTGTTTGAGCCTAATGATGACGAGTATGTTGAGAATATGACCGTTATGACCAATATTGTGGAAGACCCAATTGGTCTTGCAAAGGATTATAATGATGATGTTAATGCCGAGACTTTAGTTAAGGTAGAAACGGATGAAGAATGGTTGCAAGGTTTGATAGAGGACCATGATATAAAAGAGGTGAGTAATTCACTTGAATTTTTCAAGGATGACGAGGATTATGTGATACAAGAGATTGTGCAAGGTTTGTCTAATACTTTGCATATTGTTTCTTCTTCTTTACCTCTTATTGGTTTGAATGTATGTGCTTCGAGAATATTGTTGAATGACTTTGTTTCTCGATTTCCACCATTAGAAACATTTGATTCTCATATTATGAATGTTGCATAGAAGAAACCATAGAAGTTCCTGAATTTTATGTTCTTTATACACTTCCAAGTGTGGACAATAATAAGTGTGGGGGAAACTTCTATTGGGCTATAGCTTCACTTTTTCTTTATTATACTAATGTTTGTGTGAAGTTACTATTTGCAAAACAAGTTGGTGTATGGGGAATTAGTCTTGCAAGTCGGGTTGACGACTTTAAACCAAGCGCTAAATGGGAGGAAACCCATAGGATGAGTATTTCTTGTCTTGTATTTATTTCTTGTCTTGTTTTTAGCTTTTTCTTGTCTTGTATTTATTTTTTTGATTTCTTGTCGCATATCATTATATGATTTCCCACCTTGACTTTCTTTGGACGATTCAATTTACATTGAGGACAATGTAAAGTTTAAGTGCGGGGGAGTGATTAAGCATTTGCATTGTAAATTTTTCTTTTTTTCAACTTTTATGTCAATTAGTGAATAAAAGAACTCCAACTTGTAGTTAGTTTAGAGTCACATAGTATACATGTCGCTAAGATTACATCGATATTCTCGTAAGAGTGACTGAACTTAGAGATGACAGAGAACATGATCGGGTTTCTTACTTGTATGAGAGTTAAAGTTGGATTTAACCATGCCAGTGGAAAATGAGGTGCAGACTGAATTCGGTATTAGATTTGTGATCCCCTATAGTGGAGACTACCTATTGTTGCATCATGTGAGGCATCGGCCTTCATTTTTTTGTACCTGTCTAAATATGTGCTTTTAGAGTGTGTGTCACCGTACGTAAACTCCAGGTAGAATGGTGAGCTACCCAACCTCCCACCAATAGAAGCACTATTTTGATCTCTTGAGTGTTATTTTATCAATCATGATGGTGACATCGAATTTCTAACTTACATATCACTTGTAATCTTGTTCGCAGTTAGCACCATCCACTTTATCTCTCTCTACACCAACATGTCCATAGAAACACTATCATCATCAACAAGGGGAGCATCACAAATTCGAAGGAAAGTTGAAGAAGTTCAAGGTTTACAAGCAACAGTACAGAAATGAGCAGATTTCATATTCAAGTAAAGCAACAAGACAAGGAGAAGAATTTTTACAAGTTGAAGACTTTATGTACAAGAGCGAAGATTATCAAGATGAGAGTTCAAGGAGTTTATGATATCGAGACATACAAGTTGTGAAGAATCAAACGGTAAAGTACTTACTCCATGGTCTTTGTACTTGCATTTTTTTTATTATTTTATCATATTTGTATATTATTTTCTCTTGTTCCGAAAAAAAAAAAAACTTGGGACATGGTCATTTTATGCTAAGTCCCTTGTC
>NC_039363.1:162849068-162920529 GCF_003573695.1 Papaver somniferum | reverse complement strand
AAAAAAAGAAAAAAAAAGAGACAAGAGAAAATTTTGTTAGGTTTATTATTCGTTTTACTATTTTGTTTTGTTTTTATTTTGTATTTGTTTTATTTTTCTTGTCTCAATAAAAAAAAAGAAGAAAAAAGAAAAAAAATAAAAAAGAAGAAAAAAAAGAGACAAGAAAAATCTTTTGTATCATATTTTGGGTTTGTATAGTTCGTTTTTATTTTTGTATTCTTTCAATAAAGCCAATGGAAAGAAGGAATATCCACAATGAAGTTTCAAGCAACAAGGAATTAGAGGAAAGAATCACATTGTCAAGATTCTACGAAGTTCAAGATTTCATCATCAAGAGTTGAAGACCGAAGACGAAGATGAAGACAAGGATTGAAGACCGAAGACGTTTTTATGGATGTTGTGAGAGTGGTGCTAACTGCACGCCGAACGGATAACGAGGTAAGTAAGCATATTCCCACCTTCGTTAAGTGGTTGATTTCCTTTCTTAGAGATCGTCAGAAAAAGGGTTTTCAAAATGAATAAAAGATGTGGGTTTTGAAAACAATTCGGAGGGTTTTTGCCTTCATACCATTCAACGTGTCGCGGGATTCTCTCTTCATTCCTACCTCGACACATGTGTGACCCATAAAAAGCTATTTGTTATTGAGAGCAACTTCATAAAACCCTTTCTTGTGAGGCAGAGTCGAGACTTTCGATCACTCCGAACCCGAATTTCTTTCGATAAGGGATGGTTATTTCTCTTTCAACTTTTAAGGATGAGATTGTGTTCATTTATGTGTCTAACTTCTTATTACTAGTGTGTAGAATTTCAATGTCTTCTTAGCGCGTTGGATGCTATCATTACGGAGAACTAGTAAGTTGGAAAAATAGGTTTTGTGGGTATATCTCTAGTAAACCCTCACGAGACTAAAACTCGTCCACTAGGGACACCTAGGGGTTTAAAGGCTTGTTATACGTGCTAAGTGTGACCGTAGCCTCGACGACACAGAGTTGTATGTATTTTTAGTATTTGTTTTGTTTGATTTGCTCGAGGACTAGCAAAGTCTAAGTGTGGGGGAATTTGATAGGTTTCATAAACACCTTCATTTATATCTATATTTTATGCTTTCTTTGGTATGTTTTCATGTAAATTATGTATCTTATGTTTGCTTTTGAGTTTAATAGGTACTTTGGAGTCATTTGGAGCAAAAGAAGGAGAAATCGTATTTTTGGAGCGTAAAAGGCAAAAAGGTAAATTCACAAGCGATATTTATATTTGGAACATGCTAGGTTTCACAAGAAGGAGATAACGAATGAACTAGAAACAACAAGAAGAACTACGCTGGGAACTGAATTGTCACACCTCCATTTGGGGACCCTTATCCTAATGAGTGGGTATCGTAGATCCGTTTTCCTTATAACCTAAAAACTAGGTCGAGTTGGTCATTACACGACCAGTTCTTCTCTCAGCCAAATCTCGTCGCCGCTCTCAGTTCCTTGCCAAGAATGGTTCATGCCGGAAAGCTCAGGTCTGGTTTGGTGGAGTACGTTGTCGGACCAGAGAGTTGTAAAAGGGTAAGACAAGTCGAATTTGTAAGAGTTTAGTTTGTGTTTGAATTCCCAGACGAAAACTCTATCAAGAACAATAAGCTGGTGTCGGATAAAATGGAGATGAAGGGAGTAAAATCATCAAGAAGTTGCGAGTTTCTGTGGATTCAAAGGTCTGTAAACAATGGGTTTGTGTTGGATTTGCATTTGGTAGTGATGGTTTCGATAATTAAAGACTAGGGTTGAATTCAAACTGGAATTGGGGTTGATGTTGCTCCATTGAGTGATCTGTGTTGTGAATCGAAAGAGGAGAAGTTGTTGTTGCTGTACAAAGTTAAGAATACGGAAGCAATGGGTTCTGATATTGCTGTTGCCGATTGAAGATTAGTAAGAATGCAAGATGGAGCATGACTCAGGTGAAGAGATTCAAGGGTTGAGTTCTCTGTTTGTATTTCCATGAATGATTACAAGGAATTTGAGTGCATCTGGAGCTGGTGGTGATTGAATTATGGACTGGTGCAGCTGCAGATTTGTGTTGCTGTCACCAATGGGAGTTGGCATTGCAGAAAATGGAGAAAGGAAGGAATTGAGCCAAGCGAAAAGCTGGTTGATTGGTTGGTTGCGACGGGATGAATGGGTTGTAGAGAAGCACAAAGAAATTGGAGGAGTTGAGTCTGTGGCCTGAGTTAGGTGGCTATGAAGCTACAAAAGATTGCAGGAAATTGGCAGCGAAGGCATTGGTGGTGGATGTAGCTCAAGTTACAGAAATTATGGAGCTGAATCTGTGGTATTGGTCTGAAGTTGATGGACTGTGGAGGTTGGAATGGACTGAAGAGAATTGCGAGTAAAATCATCGCAGGCAGTGTTGGTGGAATTGAATAAATGTTGATGTTGCTGGTGTTGTTGATTTTCATGGGACTGTGGTTGCCAAGGCTAGTTACAGGTTCAGTTCTTATTCAGTGAGAACTACAAGTGATGCTGTGATGGGAGTGTGCAGAATGAATGTTGGTGGCAATGCAGGGAAGAGATGGCTCGAGTCTGGTGTTGTGCATTGCAATATTGAAACTGGTGCTGCAGTGAACAAATGAGAATGAACTGATATGGAGATTGAGGTTGTAAATGACAGAATTGCGGTGGTACTCCAGATAAAATGGCAGTGACAAGAAGAATTGTTGGTGTTTGAAATGGAGTTGATGGAGAAGAACATGCGCTATAAGGGTTGAGTTGTTGGCTGCTGCTGTTGACAGCCATTTACGGATCAGGATGAACATGGAGGAACTAAGGTGAATGTGAGTTGCTGCCAATATCGGCAGTAATGATGAGGAAGAAATAGAGATTGATGGTGGAGTTCGATGTGGTTGATAATAATCCGTGATAGTGCTGCAATGCTATTCAGTAGTGTTGTATTCTATGTAAGATATGCTGTAGCTAGAGCAAGAAATGGTTGGTGCTAATGGGAGTTCAGAATGAAGCAGGAATTGCAGCTGCAATTGAATGTTGTCTCCATAGCTGAATGAATGAGTTATGAACAGATAGATGAATGCTAGGTATGAATGTGCAGGGAAAGACATTTGAATGGCCACAAATGATGATTGACATTGATGGCTGCTGTGTGAGCTAGTTATAGGGAAGGACTTGATCTGAACTGATTATGCTGAGAAGAGTATGGAAAGGTTTCAACTGCAACCTCTTGCTGATACAGTGAAGCCACAAAGATGGTCATAATGGTTGTGACAGTGTCGCAACTGTGAAGATTAGAAAGGGTTATCGGCACTGGTGGTATTGAAGTGTGCAGTTTCTGAAGGTGGTCCTGCTAGCTGCTAAGGCTACAAGAAAGAACAAGAAGAGATGGGAACTGCTAATGGTTTGTGGCTTGAGTTAATAGTGGTATGCAGTCAGCTGGCTTGATGCAGGTGGTGCAGTGACTGGTGCATGAGGGATTAGTAACTGATGTTCCTGGGATGCTGATCAAGGCTGGAGTTGCCTGTCAGTTTTGTGGAACTGACAGGCTTATCAATTTTTATGGGCCTGTAGATCAGAATGACTGCCAGAATTGGTTGGGCTAGGTGCAATCGGGCTTGGACTGAATTACAAGGCTGGCTATGGTCGATAGACAAAAGACGGAAATTGGAATTTATAAAAGAGAGACTTATACTCTGTACAAAGGAGGATCTCCATATCTTATTAATATCTTCTTCTACTACTTTTGTTCTGGGGTTTAGACATGGAAACTCTTCTCTTTATCCTTGTTATGAACTCCATTAACATGAGCTAGTTTTTATTATTGGTTAAGGAATAAGTTGAATTTCCAAACATGGGTTTTGTTCAATAAATTAGTTTTGTCTCCATGTTTTGTCAAGTATGATTCGCTGGAAATATCGCCATGTATGATTGATTGTTAGTTTTGTCAAGTTGCAAATTGGTAGAACTCGTAATCATATCTATTTCTAGTTTAGGGTTTATTATACGTAAACGTGATACACCTTGAATACATGTAGCATTATTGTGATTATTGCTTGTAGTGATACATCCTAGTAGTCACAAGTGGATCATAACCTTTGTTAAAACGGATTAGTGCTTTTACACGTTCGTTTGCATTGATTAGTATTATTTCATAGAACTTAGTGCTCTTAGGGAGTTAAACTTAATTGTGCTTTTACACTTTAGGTTGCTTTCTAGGAAGAATTCACTTTCGCATCTTTTAATATGTTTGTTGATGACAAGAGGAAATTAGCGGGATATTCTTGCGATCAAGATATCCTAGGACTTTTGATAAAAGTTGAGATTGAATATCAATTCTAGTTATTGTTACAAATTCATGTTTGTGAATGAAAACTAATCCTTGACCAATATCTTCATCTTATTGATTTGCTTGTTTATTTCATTATTTGCTTTTAGTTTATTTTCCTTTACATAAAAATCAGAAATCCCCCCTTGGTTGTATAGGAAGCCGAAACAATTTGACAACCTAGATCCTCTCCGTGGGAACGATCCTTTCTTACCCTTGATATATTATTTATTTTGAGTTGTGAGAAAGTGTAATTTATTTTTGACGCATACGACAGCGATCACCTAAATATATAGAGGAAGTTATACATGTAGTCAAGCTGAATAATCATCTGTGGAGCACGGATACTGATATCTTTAGGAACGTCTTGATGAATCTGGTTATTCACCAATGGGAGGATGTAACGATTGCGTAATAAGCTTTTATTTCTCTTTTTGTTCGGTCTAATGACCCATGTAAATCCTGTACATATCTTTTCTTTTTAATATATCCTTCCTTTTTCAAAATAAAAAAAATGAAAGTGTGTTCTTAATTAAAATGAAATAAGACTAACTTTTTTTTTATTGTTGTTTTTCTCAATCGGTGATATCAAGATCTAACTTCATATGATTTAAATATCAAAATCTATTGTGTGGATGTTACACACAATAAAAATAAATGAAAATATGGATAGTAATCTCCTATTTTTTTGAAAAATATATTATTTGTATTTTCTTTTAGTTTCTTTTCATTTTAGCGTACATCTTCCTTTGTTGAAAGCTTGAATTATGCGTTGGACTCTACCAACTCGTAGGTTTAAAGAATTGATACGATGAAAGGCATCCACTAGATTAGATTTTTGGTTAGACATATCAAAGGTTTTGGTCTTTCTGTGTCTGTTATATGTCTTAGGGTCTGTAACAATTCAATTGTATTAACTTTTCCTATTGCTTGTGGTATATATCGGGCTAATTATAGTGGCTATGAAGATATTACGATTGCATTTGATTTTACGACTATTCGTATTTTAAGTGAGTTATCAGTTGATTCCGGAGCAATTCGATCATTAAGTATATAGTAATCCAATTATGCAGAAGGGTTGATTTTAGTATTTATATAGTAACATTAGATCTCCGGGATCCAAAATATAACTGTCTCACAATTAGATGGCTGCATGACAAATATTTTCGTAAACACAAAGAGAAAACACAACCAGTCCCGTTCTGGTATGTGGTATTTCTAATTTGGGATACAACAAAGGATAAAACAAGATGCAAGATAAATTTTTGTAAAACCTACTAATTTTTTTCTTAACCTATCATATTTAAAATAAAATTTGCATCTGTATAACTTGAACGAAGGGAGTAATATCTAAACCGAAAGGCCAAAACCAAGCATGTGAGAGTCCGTTTTTACGATATTTCTTCATTCGTCCGCTAGAAATTTATTGTGAAGTAATATTACATGTGTTTGTTAATAAAGTATAATTAATTTGTCATTAACCCACGAGGCAGGCGTGGGAGGATTAGGAGAACCTGTCTCCCTCAGACCTCACTTATAAAAGTTGAATGAATTTACTAGTATTTGAGAGCAGGCTGGTTATATACTCCATATAATAGACGACACGGCTTAAATCAACGAATTGAACCATTTCTTGCTTGTTTAACTTTATTTTTATGGAATATCACAAAACAAAGGTCACCCCCTTTTGTTTTGTTTTGCCAAAACCACATTTTACACGTGGGTGTCTAATTTTCAATTTTCATTACATAGAAAACGACATAAAGAAGCATAAATGTACGTGGGCCATTTTAGTTTACAACAGTTTTCCGAACCTGTCTTTATTCAGTTTAGAGATCGCTCCAATTATTTGGGTTCGTGGTTTTGCTCACCAAATGTGGAACGTGGGTACCGGCTGCGAGATAACAACTTCTTTTCTGTCTATTAAAGAAAATGTTGTTCACGACTTCCTATTAATTCTTGTTATAGGGGATTCAAACATTGGCAGGGCCGCTCCTGAAAAAAATTTGCGCAGAAGTGAACTAATTTTTTGTTGTCCCTATACAACGTCATTCATGATATTTTCTTAGGCAGAGCTAGATTGCCATAAATTTGCGAGGCGCCAGGCGGCCGCGAATATTTTTGAGTGAATGGTGTTGTTAGTGGGTAGTTCTGATTTACAATTAAAGTACTATAAATATAAATAACTAAAAGTTAAAATGAAAGAATCAACAAAATCAATAGTTTACAGAAGGAGGATAGTTGAAGCAGTGAGAAAATAATCTAAATAAAAAACCTTCTGATGATGGGTACAATTAGACTAGCAAATGGTGGTCTGCAGTGAGGCAGGAAAAGGAGGAGGCGGGAGAAGACGAAAGAAAGGGATGGAAACAGAAACTAAAAACATTTCTAAAGTTAAAATTATTTACATAATTCATTTTCAGTCGTTCTCCTTATGCCTCTTGAATCCCAGCAGGACTCCGCACAATTGACTCTCTTAGCTAATGCCACACCAACTAAGAGTTGCTTCAAATCAATTAAAGACTTTGAACCAACATGCCTTCCACAGATTAATCATACATATATGATTTCCTTTATAATCAAAAATATTTCGATCAAGGTGGTTTGGAAATCGATATAAATAGACATAGTCTAGCTAAACCTCAAAATCCGGACTTATGCAACCCGAAGTGCAACCTTGATTATTATTAACCTCACAAGTATAAAACCTGGGGAATCAACAAAGTTTGAGACGAAGAGAACTTTGATGATTTATATCTCTTTTGATCGAGTGAGCAGCTCAATAATCGATCAAGATTAGGATACTCGGGTTATCAAGAAAAGATAAATGGACCTGGCTTCACGAATCCCTATGAAGTCTTTGTAATCGCTAAACACTAAAAGGGTTAGGAAGAGGACGACTCTAGATACAACTAGGACACACCAAAAAGTAGTGTCAGGATTCAAAGATTTCAGTTGCTTGAAGTTCCCCATTTATATAATTCAAAGCATTGGTTGCTTTATGTTTAAGCTAAGATAGCTTTGGAACCAAGCAAGAAATATCTACCGTTAGATGAATCTTTGAATATGATTTACATAAACAAGATATACACTCTGGTTAGGTGAAACCGTAACTGAACCGTGTATAAATACTATGTTCAAGGTGGTTAGCCGAAACTAGCCGATTTGAACTTAAAAGCTTAATATTCATTTTCATGAACACTTAAGACATTAACCTTGAGTCACAATCATGTGATCAAATAAGTCTAGTGTTTTTATAGAATTGATCAAATGCTAATTATTTCTTATAAATAATTTAATCGCACTTGAAGATAATCGACATGGTTAGTAGGTGTACAAAGTACAAATACCATAGCCGTTCTGAGTCAGGTCGGTCATAGTATGTGTACTGGTTTGTAATCTAATAAGCCAAACCAAGTTCTGGAGTTAACAGAACTATTTAGGTATGCGTACTGGTATGGATACCTTAAGACTATGACCGATTCCGGAGTCCACATAACTATTTTGATACGTGTACCGGTTTGGATAGACAACCGAGTTCCGGAACACAGAACTATTTTGTTACGTGTACCGGTTTGGATACTACCCGGTTTCGTGACCACAGTTCCTTAACAGTTTGCATACGAGTATGCGTACCGATCCGGTTCACGAGTTAAACGGATTTTTACATGATGTGCATAAGAATATGTGTACCGCAAATCTGTAAGTCGATACGTAGCTACTTCGCTACGTGTACAAGTACATGTCATACGGGTTCAGACTTGTAACAATTTTTCCAGTTTGTAAGACTGATAACACTGTCTTGTATCCGAATCTATAGTAGTTCTATATTTCTCTTTAAATCGGTTCAAAACATTCCTGAATAACATCAATGACACATATCACTGTTCCAGCTATTTCGAATGATAAAACTTGAATCATGATTTTGATTGCGAACAATAAATTGTCCTTAACCGAAATTCATCAAGTATGAACAAATGTTCATTAAGTTTAGTCATTATATTTCGAGAAGTCTAACTTGATAATTAGTTCTCGACTCGAAATTCCTGTATATGCATAATAGTCTAATTAGTTATGCGACATCGTCTCAGTGATAGAAAAGTGAATATAACTTGAGAAATAGGTGGTTTAGTCCTCACTTACCTTTTTTTGATGAAGTTCTCCAAAAGCTTCGGTTGATCTTCGCCTTCAAACGGTAGAACGCAATGATGACTGTCGTGATCCACTGTTTCTCAATTACATTTCTATCCTAGTCCAAGACTTGACTAATTGTAGACTAGAAATCAAGATATAGTTTTCATAACTAAATTTGACAACAAGCTTGAGATAGCAACACTTGTGAGTTCGACCGAGCAATGCTCTAACCGGCGGAACTCCAATTTTAAAATTGATTTTTCTATTATATACCCTTATGTTATAAACATGTGTAATTTAGTTAAGAATATATAAGGTAAATCTCATTTATTACTGGGATGCCCTTGTGTCTAGCCAGCCATATAAATAGAGGCTTTAATGTTTGTCTATTACACCCACATGAGTGAGATTTCTCTCATTCTTCTCTCTTTTATGTTCTCTACTTTTCTAGTTTCACAACACCTTTATTATTGTACATGGATAATTGTGTTAGGAATGAGACAGAAGTTAAAATAGGAAAATAGATAGATACTTAAAAAATCTATAAAATTGGTCAAATAACCCTCAAAAATATATTCATGGGTGTAAAACACGAGTAAAGTTTGATACTATTTAAATACCCGTAGATTATAAAGATACTTCCTATTATCCATTTTGGGTATTCTTCCCAGAAAAATGTAAATAAAATAAACGCTTTTACCTAAAATACCCTTAAATCTCTTAATAATTTTCTCCCATTACCGCATACTCTCTCTTAAATGTTCCAAAACTGGCAACTAATGTTCCAAAACTGAGAACTCTCTCGTACATGGTTCAAAACTGACAACTAATTAATGTTTCAAAACTGACAACCATATAAGTGTTATTAGATGTGTTATCATGGACCAAATCAAAATATATAGAAGTTGTTCGTTCATTATTTACAAAACTTGACATAGGGAGAATACAATAATTCTGAAATTGTGAAATTGGGATGTTATTAAACTGATCAATCAATAAGTTACCACACATAAAGACTTGTTGTCTTAATTAAAGACTCATCAACTAGTAGTTTACAACACAGAAACTGAAAAATAGAATACTCTGCAAAGTTTCATGCCCACCGACTGAATGCCCAAAAATGGATGTAGGAGACCTATCATTAATCTGTTCAAAATTCTCACTAACAACTTTTGGAAACTTCTTAAAAAGAAAGTCCAGTTTGTTATACGGGAATTTATTATAGGTTGAGCTCGGAAAGACTTGCCAGCAGCATCGGAGAGCTAACTTTACATGTTGTTATCTTTCCTGCAATTGAGGAACAATGTTATGGATTTCATACATGAGTGACAATTTGCAGAGATTTGCAATTTAACAATACCTTAACGACATATATAAGCAAAATTTTGAATTCCTTTTGAGAATATCAAACATAAACCAGTTTAATGTAAACAGTTGTATCTTAGTTTACATACAGGTGAAACTAAATTTAACCCAGACTAAAACTGGATGAAACCATCCTAGTTTCAACATGGATGAAACCAAATTCAACTCAAATAAAACAGGATGAAACCAGTTTAAACCCAATCTAAAGCAGGATGAAACCAATTTTATCCTAGTTTAAATATGGGTAAAAATAAATTCAACCCAATCTAAAACTGGATGAAACCAGTTTTATCTTAGTTTAAATATGTCTGAAACCTAAATTCAACCTAATCTATAACTGAATGGAACCAGTTTCACCCTAGATTAAACATGGGTGAAGCAAAATTCAACCCAATTTAAAATTAGATGAAACCAGTTTCATCTTAGTTTAAATATGTCTGAAACTAAATTCAACCTAATCTGTAACTGAAAGGAACCAGTTTCATCCTAGATTAAACATGGATGAAACAAAATTCAGCACAATCTAAAATTAGATGAAGCCAGTGTTAGAGCACTGCTCGGTCAAACTCTCAAGCGTTGCTATCTCAAGCTTGTTTGTCAATGTTAGTGATCAAAACTATAAGTCTTGATTTCTAGTCTACTTATAGTGATGTCTCGGACTAGGATAGATTGTGTAGTTGAGCATTAGACTTCACGATATTCATCATTTGAAGACGAAGAACTACTAAGGAGAGCTTGTGGAACTTCATTAACAAAAGATATGTGGAGACTAAAACTCATCTATCACTTGGAAAGTCTTTTTCACTCTATCTCTTATATTGAGACAATAGTCGTATTACTATATAGTATTTGATTATACACATTTGAGATTTCAAGTTTAACTCGCTTATGTATTTCTCGAAATATGTGTTGGTAAGCTTTCGCTTCAACCAAGTTCATCTTATATTCTTGACGAAAGTCAAAAGATGATCATGTGAAAATTTCTGAGTAAAATCTTACATGGTTTGTGTGATACAATCATTTGATGTAGACTTGGAATGTTTTGTAATGATTATTTCAATACCTTCAAAATTGCTTTGATGTTAATAGTTCGTGAAAACAACTATTGTCATCCTCTAAGAATGTTTCAATGATTGAAATAGAGTTTAGAACACTTAACCATCATTGGATTATGAACATAGTATGTGTTCTTGCATATATATGATCCATGTACGGAACTATAGTATGCATACCCATATGCGTACATGTTAGTTGTGAAATTCCGGGAGCCTAAGTACACATACCCGTACGCCGGCGAAGGGTTTGGGTCCGGTAATTTCTATTGTGTTTGGAAGTATGCATACCCGTTTTCATACTTGAGTGGTTAAAGTTCTAAAATCGGTTTGTTCATGAACTAATACATTTATATAATAAGGAATGCATTCTATGCAAACCGTGGCTATAATGTTCATTAATTGGTTCGAGTGAATCAAACCGATTTTGCTTCAATTGTGTTCTTGTATACTTCTATGAGAATATAGCAATTGAATAACTCTATAACTAGTTTTATTTGAGTCATTTGAACTAGTTGTGGTTAAGATGAATAAGGTTGATATGAGAGTGTTCATATAGCTAACTTCGCTTAACTACTGTGGATCCAACCTGTTAGAGCACTGCTTGGTCGAACTCGCAAGCGTTTCCAAAACTATAAGTCTTGATTTCTAGTCTACTTATAGCTAAGTCTCAGATTAGGATAGTAAGTGTAGTTGAGCCTTAGACTCCACGTCGTTCATCATATAAAGACAAAGAACTACTCAAGGAACTTTATCAACAAAAGGTATGTGGAGACTTGAACTTATCTATCACTCAAAAGTCTATCTATTCTATCTCATATTTGAGACAAAAGTCGTAATGCTATATAGACTTCGATTATACACATTTGTTATTTCGAGCCGAGTTTATCTCGCTTATCTATTTCTCGAAATACGTGTTGGTAAGCTTTCGCTTTGACCAAGTTCATCTTTACTCGTGACGAAAGTCATGTTGATTATTTCAATAACTTAAAAATCGCTTTGATGAAAAATAGTTTGTGAATAACAACTATATAACATCCTCTAAGAAAGTTTCAATGATTGAAATGAGAGTTTAGAACATGTAACCATCTTTGGATATAAACATAGTGTGTTCTCACAGTAGTGTACAAGTCCAAAACCGGGAACCCAAAGTATGCGTACCCGTACGCGTACTGATGGTTGTTGGATATCCGGGTGAGTATGCGTACCCGTACGCATACTGGCGGAAAGTTCATGTCCGTGAATTTCTGCTGGAGTTTGAAAGTAAAAAACAAACTCAATCCAGTCACTTAAGTATTCGTACCCGTTTGCATACTTAGGTAGGTTACTTTCTAAAATCGGTTTTTTCATGAACTAAAACATTTATAAATAAGGAATGCAATCTTTGCAAACTGTCGCTATAATGTTCATGAATCGATTCGAGTGAATCAAAACCGATTTTGCTTTGATTGTGTCTTGTATACTTTTATAAGATCTAAGCAACTGAACAATTCTCTAACTAGTTCATTTGAGTCATTTGAACTAGTTATGGTGAAGATGAATAAGGTTAATATGAAAGTGCTCATATGGCTAACCATTGGTTAACTATTGTTGAACCAACTAAGTGTACATGTTTAGGTACGGTTACTCAAACCTAAATGAAGTTACATTTCATTTGTGTATAACAATCTAAGTTCGATATAACGGTTGAAAGATATTAGCTTGAATCTAATCAGGTTTTCATCTAAGTTTGAAAGTGAAAAAAAAACTCAATCCGGTTACCTAAGTATGGTACCCGTTTGGCATACTTAGGTAGGTTACTTTCTAAAATCGGTTTGTTCATGAACTAAAAAATTAATATAATAAGGAATGCAATCTTTCAAACCGTGGCTATAATGTTCATGAATCGATTCGAGTGAATCAAAACCGATTTTGCTTCGATTGTGTCTTGTATACTTCTATAAGATCTAAGCAATTTAACATCTCTCTAACTAGTTCATTTTAGTCATTTGAACTAGTTATGGTGAAGACGAATAAGGTTGATATGAAAGTGCTCATATGGCTAACCATTGGTTAACTATTGTTGAACCAACTAAGTGTACACGTTTAGGTACGATTACTCAAACCTAAATGAAGTTACATTTCATTTGTGTATAACAAGCTAAGTTCGATCTAACGGTTGAAAGATAATAGCTTGAATCTAATCAGGTTTTCATCTAACGGTGAATATTGAATACTTTGTTACCAAGGTAACTTAGATTGCAAACCCTGATTTGGAGACTATATAAAGTAACTCTAGCAACTGGGAAACCTAATCCTCACACCTCCTGTGTGATACTAGTTGTATAATCTAGAGTCGATTCTCCTTTAACCTTAGGTTTTTCACGAAACCCTGTAGGTTAACGACTTAAAGACTTCATTGGGATTGTGAAGCCAGACCCAACTATTTTCTCTGTAGTTGCGTGATCTAATCTTGTTGTTTTCTATCATGAATGAGTACAATCGTAACATTGGCTTGAGATTTATATCTCTGATATGCAAGATAGAAAAGTAGTCACAAACACCTTTGTCTCATCGTTTGTGATTCCACAATATCTTCTTTCGTTAATCGATTAAGATTATTGTGAGGTGATTAATATTTCTAGGTTGTTCTTCGGGAATATAAGTCCGATATAACAATTGGTTCCTGTCCACCTTAATTTATCAAAAGACGGAACAAAAACTCGTAGGTATATCCGTGGGAGACAGACTTATCTATTCCTATTGACTTTTCTGTGTGATACAGATTTGTTTATCAAGTCTTCGACTTTGGGTCGTAGCAACTCTTAGTTGTGGGTGAGATCAGCTAAAGGAATCAAGTGCGTAGTATCATGTTGGGATCAGAGACGTAAGGAGCACGACTGTACCTTGAATCAGTGTGAGATTGATTAGGGTTCAACTACATTCCAGACCGAAGTTAGCTTTGTAGTAGGCTAGTGTATGTAACGACTTAATACAGTGTGGTGTTCAAAGCTGGACTAGGTCCCGGGGTTTATCTGCATTTGCGGTTTCCTCGTTAACAAAATTTCTGGTGTCTGTGTTATTTCTTTTCCGCATTATATTTTGTTATATAATAGAAATATCACAGGTTGTGCGTTAAGTTCAGTCAGTTCTTAAATCCGACCTTTGGGTTGTTGATTGAATTGATTAACACTTGGATATTGTTTTGTGATACCGTCCAAGTTATTTCTCTTATCCAATCGGGCTCGCAAATTCCTATTTGTTTGATTTCGGATTGAATTGAGAGATTGAGATATAATTCTTTGATATACTTTTCTTAAGATTGAGTCTGACTGTCTAGTTGATTCTCTTGAAAGTATATTGGAGTTAGTCCATGCAGATTTCCGAACGAAATATTGGGTGTGGTTGTTAGACCCCGCTTTTTCAATTGGTATCCGAGCAGGCAAACACATTTAAGACCTCATAAGGCTGTGTTTGTAGCGATCTGAATATGGACAGAAGTGCTATCTCTGATAAACGCATCACCGGAAACAAAAGTTCTATTTTTGTGAAATCTATTAAAGAGAAAGATTTTTCAATCTCGAATATAGACGAACCTAGTGTTCCAACGAAACATACTTCCATTGACAAGTGTTACCCAGATTACCTTACTGATGAGTCTGACTCTGAAGTTGAAAGGGAAGCAGCCAAAGAGAGTGCAATGATTCTAAAACTTGTTAGAATCTAGGCTGATAATGACAACCGGTTGAAACACAAAGTCAATGCCCTTGTTGGTATGGTAAATGAGCGTGACACTCTTGTAAAGGTCCTTCGAGAGGAAAACACCTCAGTCTGTTCTTCACGAAATCTGCTTGAGGAAAAACTCAAAGAGGATGCTTTGGAAATTGAACTTTTTTTGAGTAAACTCTTTGTTCAAGAATGTTCCAAAGAGTCCACTGTACCAATTTCCTCTGATTTAACTATAAAAAATTCAGTTCCAGAAGCAAAATCGAAATACCTTCCTGTTGAAAAAGATGTGCTTGTATCATCCTCCAATCAAGGAATATCCACATCACATGGAAGGAAGACATATCCTAACGATAGTGTTAAGACTGTTCTGTATAATCACTCAGGTGATCAGAAAGTGTGTCTCTTTTGTGATTCGAAAGGACATGTTGAACAAAAGAGGAAACCTAGGTTGAATGAAAATTCTATTGTTCGTCTTCAACACACCCTAGACTTAATTCTCAATGGTATAACTGACATTCGTATGTCTAGACCAATTGGTTTTAGTACTCACCATGTGTACCCTACCAGGAAAGGCAGTTCGATGTGTTCCTCAAATGTTCAAATGCGAAACAGTCTTCCTAAACCAATTCGTCCAAGAAGAGCTCAAGGATCTTCTTCTATTAAAAAGGGAGATAATGTTGTTCTTGATGTGAAAAAGGTACCATGAGAAGGAAGAAAAAATGGAGATATGAAAGACAACCTAAATCTGATAATTGAAGGATATAAAGAAATCATTAACAGGTTGTCAATTCCCTCTAGTCAAAATTCTTCAGGTAAGAATACATATTATGCGTCGTATTTTGATGATAGTAAGTTTTATGATAACTTTACGCATCAAAAGGGTTTTCCTACAAAGATCAGGAGAAAGAGGTTTAACCGAGAACAACGATCATTTGATGAGCTTAAGGCTCATACTTGTGCTAATTAGTCACAAGGTTGAAATCTCACTCACAAAAAATTCCTGGTTGAGTGAGAGATAATTAGGTATACTTGATGGCAAACTGTTTTATGATTTTCTAGCTATTTTCTTATCGTTCCTAGCTGGATTATCATCCACAAACACGTTTGCATAAGCATTTGTTGTTTTGACAAAACCTTGATTGTTTATTTTTTACTTTAGTGTGTCAAAAAATTGCTACTCTTTTGCTCTAAATTTTTCTCTGGTGAGAATGTAAAATTTATTGAGCTAAAAATTTGTGAAATTAATCACGTACCAAAACATTGGTGTACAAACAGTTTTTCCTGTTTTTTGTTTTCCGCTACTTGGGTATTTTCCGGATATGGGTCAAGTTTGTGTTCGTACGGGTACCCATGTTACGTATCACGAACTAACTTTGGAAACCCTAAACTCTGTTTCCTTCATTTAAATACCAAAACCTTTTGTTTGAGTACGCATACTCCAGGTTTTGTTTATCTAGAATGGATGCTCCTCCGTGTTCTTCGGATTTGCAGGAAGTTTTTGTTGATAACTCTATTTACTTCGAGTTCAAAGTAAAGAAGAAAAGAACCATTGTTAAAGCTGAAAATCTTCATCCCTGTGCATCATGCTTTTATGCATATTCTCATCAAGATCGAGAAAATACCGAGATGGTTTTTGCTGAAGTACTTCATAGTTTTCTCAATGATCTCGGGAAAGCAAAACTGAAACTTGGAAACTCTATAAAGGATCTTGATGTGTTACGAACTGAGTTGAAAAAGGTTAATTCTAACCTTGTTCTCATGAAATCACATGTTAAGGATCTTCTCCGAAGAAGCTGTCATTGTTGTCAGTCACAAGCTTGAAGGTCTTGAATCCCATGAAGTTTCCGTACATGAACGTTGATTTTAGCTTGTGATCGGTTTTTCTTTTAGAGTTGCTTTTGATTATTTTCTAGGAAACTTCTTATGAGAATTTATTCCAGTGTTTTTAAGAAGGATAACTAGAGTTTGAAATAGCCATTATTGTGAGTACACATAGTTATCGCCAACGTTTTCATCTTGCAATGCTTTTAGATTTATTTATTTAAACTCTAAGTTATTTGGAAGATGATTTTTGCAGTATTAATCTTATGGCTTTATATATTGCAATTTGTTATGAGATATGTGGTTTACGTCCGTGAACCTTAATTGCCCCATATTTGCTCAAAAGTTAACTTTATTATATGTCGGTATGAAAATATTGATAAAAGATGGAATGAACTTTTGACTACAAAAGTTAAGCCTATTATGTCATTATGCAAATATTGATGGAAGATATGCTGAACTTTTGTGTACAATGATTAAGCCTATTATATGTCATTGTGCAAATAATGATGAAAAATAGAATGAATCTTTGATTATTCCGCAGTATTGGTCTTTCCCTGATTCACATTTTTGTGTATGTACTGTGCGGCTCCGTAAGTTCTCTTATGTTGAGCATGGCCAATTGAATTGGTCATTTTCCTTTTGGTTAATTCAACTGAGATTTTTGGATACAAATTCATGTTTCATATGATTTTTTAATTGTTAGAGCATAGCTCGGTCGACCTCGCATGCGTTGCTATATCAAGCATGTTTGTCAATGTTAATGATCAAAACTATGAGTCTTGATTTCTAGCCTACATAGCTAAGTCTCGGACTAGGATAGAAAAGTGTAGTTGAGCTGAAGGACTTCATGGAGATTCATCATACAACGACGAAGATCTACTCAAGGAACCGTGGAAATTCATCAATAAAAAGGTATGTGGATACTTGAACTTATGTATCACTCAAAAGTCTATCTCTTCTATCTCCTACTTCTTATGAGACAAAAATCGTATGCTATATAGACTGGATCATACACATTTGATATTTCGAGCCGAGTATATCTGCCTATCTATTTCTCGAAATCATGTGTTGGTAAAGCGTTTCGCTTTGATCAAGTTTATCTTCACCTAGTGACGAAAGTCATGAAAAGTTTCAATTACTTTGAGAATTGCTCTGACGTGAAACGGTCTGTGAATAACGGTTATATAACGTCCTCTGAGAATGTCTCAATGATTGGAATGAGAGTTTAGATTACATAACCATGTATTCCTTAATCCAAAGTTTTCGAACTTTGTTGATTGAGAGAAACCGGAGGAATTGGCTTTGCCAAGTCCGCGAACTGACGGAAGTTCTCGTATCGAGAATTTCTGCTGGGATTTTCCAAAAACTCGTTTGCGTGTAAGTCCGCGAACCTAGTCCGCGAACTGGCGGAAGTCGCATTGCCGAGATTTTCTGCTGAGTTTGGAAAACTCCGCCGGTTGTCTTAAGTCCGCGAACTTGTTTGTGAGCTTAAGTGGTTATGATCTAAAGATGTGCTCTGAGCATGAAACTTAAATTACTAAGGAATGCTTTATGCAAACCGTGGCTATAAAGTTCATGAGCCGATTCAATCGAATCGAATTATCTTTGTTTCAATTGTGTCTTGTGTAGTTACATAAGGTCTCATAGCAATTGAACAACTCTGTAACTAGTTCATTTGAGTCAATTGAACTAGTTATGGTGAAGAAGAACAAGGTTAATATGAAATGCTCATATGGTTATGATGTGATTGTAGAAGTGGTAAATAAGATTCGTTCAACTCGGACTTGATGAGATTCGATTTCAGACTTAATAATAAAAATATATACAAAAGATGTCACAAGATCAAGAAGTATCGAGACTCAGGATTCCACCAAACTCATAACATAAGGTTCAAACATTAATTCTTTAAACAATTATAGCTCAATAGATAAAGACATGGACTCTTATTTTTGCTAAGGCAGATTCTCAAAATATTAGTTGTAATTCCTAAGCATGAGACATCAAAACATCTAAGCAAGTATGACCCATCAAACGAGACGACAACTAATTAATCAAAATCATAATTCAATTCTAATTAGTGCAAAAGTCATATAAGAATTAAATATAATTACCCATGTATGATATTAGGCTTCCTCCGTCATTGCAGTGTTGGGGTTTAGCTCTTCATGATGAAAACACGCTCAAAATAATAACTCATGGCTGGATAGGTGTTTTATTGAAGAAAATTAGTATTACAGCCGAATCTGTAACAGATATAATTGTTACGGAATAGACTGTTACAGAAACTGTTGCAAACTGAAGATAATAGTTACTAATGCGACTATTACAAGATTCTGAAAGTTAAGACCCTACAAACGACAGTCCTGTACAACCTTATGTTCTTCAGCTTCGTCTTCTTCCTGCTGCTGCTGCAACTTCTCCTGCAGCTTGATTCTTAGCTCTGCAGCGTACCCCTAACTCTCGACACCCCTCTGTTGGACTCCAAACAACCTATATATACTCAACAGGTCATAAAATCCCGGAAATATCTTCACAATCTTTTCTTTTCCTCCACACCAAGCTACGAATTTATTTCCTTTTATCTTCTTTCACGCGGCTTTTATGAGTTGTTAAACTTCCCAAACTTCAGTGTATTTTCAATTTATCGATCATGGCAGACTATCTTCCCCTTAAGCTCACGTAATTTCCAAAATAAACCAACTTCCCCGCAACCTTATATCTTGCCCTGTTTTCACGAGAAAGTCACACAAACTTCCTTTTCTTTCAACTGCAGCTCAACCAACTCCCTGTTTTATCGTAACGGATCACTACTAACCCTATCCCCTGATTAAATCCGGCTAAACCTTCTCCAGATCAAAAACAATAACCCGAGTAAAAATATCCACCTCTGTTTATCCAAACTCGGTAAATCTCCATATATTTTCGAAACCACAAGCCTTACCAACCCTGTGTTCAATGCCACATGCCCATACCAATTGAAATCCATAAAAAACTCCACGTAAAACTCGTCCGAATTCTTCACAGTTAAGTGCGCAGGCGAGAAAATAATTTCCCGCCAAATTTGCTTTTGAACGAAGAAGAAAAGGGGTGGCCCCCTAACCAGAGTAGGGGTGGCTTTAGCATACTCCTTTGGGATGCCCTGGGGTGCAAATAACGACGGGTTACCCCCTATCGACTGGGTGCCCCTTAGTAATTGAGTACCCCTTATCCAAAATGGGGTCCGTATAGTAGGTGTCCTCCAGATGCAACTTTTCGATCCGATTTCTCCAAAAACGTTTATTGCCCAAAAATACCTACAAACACATAGAACACCATAATAAGAACAAAACGGGTACTAACAATATAGAAAATTGAGATGAAAATAGACACATAAATGCGTCTATCAGGTTAACCTTTTGGGTTACTATGTTGAACCAACATACACGTACACGTTTGGGCATGGTTTTCACAAACCCAGTAAACGTCTACCCAAGTGTGTGACAAGCTAAGTTTTCGATCTAACGGTTGAGAAATATTAGCTTGAATCTAAATCAGGTTTTCATCTAACGGTGAATATGGATTGCTTTGTAACTAAGGAAAAACCCTTATTTGAAGGCTATATAAAAGAGACATCTAGCATTGTGCAAAACTAATCCCCACACGTCTGTGTGATACTAGTGCGCTCGCTAGAGTTGATTCTTCTTTAACCTTTGGTTTTCTTCTCTAAAACTAGGTTAGCGACTTAAAAACTTCATTGGGATTGTGAAGCCATACCGATACTACTTTATCGTAGTTGTGTGATCTGATCTTGCATCTTCAATTGTACGAGTACAATCGATTGATTGTCTTGAGATCGTGAGAGTTCTCCGATAGGCAAGATAAAGAAGTCACAAACATCTTCGTCTCACTGTTTGTGATTCCTCGACAAAACGCCTGTGTAGTCAGGAAGGATTGTAGAGAGGTGATTGATTAATCTAGGTTGTTCTTCGGGAATATAAGACCGGATTATCAATTGGTTCCTGTTCACCTTGATTTTATATCTTAAGACAGAACAAAACCTAGGGTTTATCTAAGAGAGACAGATTTATCCTTTGATAGACTTTTCTGTGTGAGACAGATTTGTTTATTATCAAGTCTGCGATTTTGGGTTGCCGCAACTCTTGGTTGTGGGTGAGATCAGCTAAGGGAATCAAGTGCGTAGTATCCTGCTGGGATCAGAGGCGTAGGAGTATGACTGTACCTTTAATTAGTGGGAGACTGATTGAGGTTCAACTATAGTCCAGTCCATAGTTAACTTGGAGTAGGCTAGTGTCTGTAGCGGCTTAATACAGTGTGTATTCAATCTGGACTAGGTCCCGGGGTTTTTCTTCATTTGCGGTTTCCTCGTTAACAAAATTTCTGGTGTCTGTGTTATTTCATTTTCCGCATTATATTGTTTATCTTTATAATTGAAATAATACAGGTTGTGCGTTAAGGTTTAATCAATTGGAGATCCGACCTTGTGGTTGTCGATTTCATTGATTAACACTTGGACATTGGTCTTTGGTACCGTCCAAGTTATTCCTTGTATTTGATAAAGACTCGCTATTGTTTTTATCTTGAGTAAAAATCAAATCAAGAGAGAGATATTAACTCCTCGAGATACTTTTATCTAGATTGAGTCTGACTGTCTAGTTGATTCTCTAGCAAAGTATTTCGGAGTTAGTCCATACAGAGTGCTAAGCGAAATATTGGGTGGTGTTGTTAAACCCCCACTTTTTCATTAATGTCCAAAGAAATCCTTCTTTTCTTGTAAAATTAAGGTCGCTCTTGTTGTTCTTTCGATAATGACATTTTATGGGGGAGAGTTCTTAATTCAACTTGTGCTTAATTGCCAAATCTTTGTGGGAGTGCGACTGTGGAATATTATAGGAGTTTTCTTGTATGTTTACAAACTCCTTGATGAATACACTAAGTTTCGACTATGTGAAATCATTGAAACAAGTTGATATGTTCTCTTTTGGTCATGAATTATCTCTATGAAAATTTCATGAGGATCCCACTAGTTTTCGTACCTTTGCCAATTTATACTGACAAAAAGGGGGAGAATTAATGTGTAGTCCACACTACAAATACATATGGTTTACGGATCATTATGTAAAGGGGAGTGGTTTTCAATGTGAGATGAAGTATTGACTAAGGGGGAGTGATACAGATCACCATAGTATTGTTGTCAAAGTTATGATACAATTGGACTTTGATGTTGTGTGATAATACTATGACACTGTATAACAATGATTGAGAGCAACTGTTTTCTCATTGTTATAGCTACAAATCTTCAACAACTATGATCCTGAGTTGAACACATTTAGAATCATTGAAGTACTTGGAAGTGACGAAGATTTCGAGTAATGTTGAAGAACCAAGGAGATCAAGTATTTGGATGAGAACCTACAAAGCTTATTTATTTTGTAATCCACATGTATTGATAGTTTTGTCACTAAAATTAACAAAGGGGGAGATTATTAGATCATTGCTCGGCCAAACTCGCAAGTGTTTCTATCTCAAGCTTGTTTGTCAATGTTAGTGATCAAAACTATAAGTCTTGATTTCTAGTCTACTTATAGTGATGTCTCGGACTAGGATATATTGTGTAGTTGAGCATTAGACTTCACGGCGTTCATCAATTGAAGACGAAGAACTACTAAGGAGAGCTTGTGGAACTTCATCAACAAAAGATACGTGGAGACTAAAACTCATCTATCACTTGGAAAGTCTATTTATACTCTATCTCCTATATTGAGACCAAATTCGTAATACTATATAGTACTCGATTATGCACATTTGAGATTTCGCGTTGAGTTTAACTCGCTTACATATTCCTCAAAATATATGTTGGTAAGCTTTCGCTTCAGCCAAGTTCATCTTATATTCTTAAAGAAAGTCAAAATATGATCATGTGAAAATCGCCGAGTGACATATTACATGGTTTGTGTGATACAATCATTTGGTGTAGACTTGGAATGTTTCGTAATGATTATTTCAATAACTTGAAAATTGCTTTGATGCTAATAGTTCGTGAAAACAGCTATTGTCATCCTCTAAGAATGTTTCAACGATTGAAATAGAGTTTAGAACACTTAACCATCATTGGATTATGAACATAGTATATATTCTTGCATATATGTGATCTATGTCCGGAACTATAATATGCATACCCGTATGCGTACCTGTTAATTGTGAAATTCCGGGAGCCTTAGTACATTTACCCGTACGCGTACTGGCGAAGGGATTGGGTCTGGGGATTTTTGCTGTGTTTGGAAGTATGCGTACCCGTTTGCATACTGGCGAACCCAAACTCAGTCTGGCTACTTAAATATGCGTACCCGTTTGTATACTTGAGTGGTTAAAGTTCTAAAATCGGTTTGTTCATGAAATAATACATTTATATAATAAGGAATGCATTCTACGCGAACCTTAGCTATAATGTTCATGAATTGATTCGAGTGAATCAAACCGATTTTGCTTCAATTGTGTTCTTGTATACTTCTATGAGAATATAGCAATTGAACAACTCTATAACTAGTTTCATTTGAGTCATTTGAACTAGTTGTGGTTAAGATGAATAAGGTTGATATGAGAGTGTTCATATAGCTAACTTCGGTTAACTACTGTTGAGCCAAACTAGTGTACACGTTTAGGTACGTTTACTCAAATATAAATGAAGGTACATTTCATTTGTGTATAAGAAGCTAAGTTCGATCTAACGGTTGAAATATATTAGCTTGAATCTAATCAGGTTTTCATCTAACGGTGAATATTGAATGCTTTGTTACCAAGGTAACTTATATTACAAACCATGATTTGAAAACTATATAATGGAGAACTCTAGCAACTGGGAAAACTAATCCCCACACCTTCTGTGTGATACTAGTTGCGACTAGAGTCGATTCTCCTTTAACCTTAGGTTTTTCAGAAACCCTGTAAGTTAACGACTTAAATACTTAATTGGGATTGTGAAGCCGGACCCAACTATTTTCTTTGTAGTTCCATGTTCTGATCTTACTTCTACTATCGTGATTGAGTATTATCTTTGCTAAGATTTGCTTGAGATTTATCTCCGATAGGTAAGATTAAAAGTAGCCACAAACTTTTTCGTCTCATCGTTTTTGATTCCACAATATCTTGTTTCGCTTCCATACGATTAAGATTATTCTGAGGTGATTGACAATACTAGGCTGTTCTTCGGGAATATAAGTCTGGTTTATCAATTGGTTCATGTGCACCTTGATTTATCAAAAGACGGAACAAAACTCATAGGTATTTCTGTGGGAGACAGATTTATTTATTCCAATAGACTTTTATGTGTGAGACAGATTTGTTTATCAAGTCTTCGACTTTGGGTCGTAGAAACTCTTGGTTGTGGGTGAGATCATCTAAGGGAATCAAGTGCATAGAATCCTGCTGGGGTCCAGAGACGTAAGGAGCGCAACTATACTTTGATCAGTGTGAGATTGATTAGGGATCAACTACATTCCAGTCTGAAGTTCATTGGTAGTAGGCTAGTGTCTCTAGCGGCTTAATACATTGTGGTGTTTAAAGATGGACTAGGTCCCGGGGTTTTTCCTGCATTTGTGATTTCCTCGTTAACAAACTTTTTGGTGTCTGTGTTAATTCTTTTCCTCGTTAAATTTTGTTATATAATAGAAATATCACAGGTTGTGCGTTAAGTTCAATCAGTTCTTAAATCCGACCTTTGGGTTGTTGATTGAATTGATTGACACTTGGATAATGTTTGTGATATCGTCCACGTTATTTCTCTTATTCAATCGGGATCGCAAATTCATATTTGTTTGATTGCAGATTGAATTGAGAAATTGAGATATAATTCTTTGATATACTTTTCTATAGATTGAGTATGACCATCTATTTGATTCTCTTGAAAGTATATTGGGGTTTGTCTATTCAGATTTCTGAACGAAATATTGGGTGTGGTTGTTAGACCCCCGCTTTTTCAATTGGTATAGAGAAGGAAAACACATTTAAGACCTCATAAGTCTGTGTTTGTAGCGATCTGAATATGGACAGAAGTGCTATCTCTGATAAACGCATCACTAGAAACAAATTTTTTGTTCCTATGAATTCTATTAAAGAGAAGGATTTGTCAATCTCGAATATAGACGAACCTAGTGTTCCAACGAAACAGACTTCCATTGACAAGTGTTACCCTTATTACCTTACTGATGAGTCTGACTCTGAAGTTGAAAGGGAAGCAGCCAAAGAGAGTGCAGTGATTCTAAAACTTGTTAGAATCCAGGATGATAATGTCAACCAGTTGAAACACAAAGTCAATGCCCTTGTTGGTATGGTAAATGAGCGTGACTCTCTTGTAAAGGTCCTTTGAGGAAAACGCCTCAGTTTGTTCTTCACGAACTCTGCTTGAGGAAAAACTCAAAGAGGATGCTTTGGAAATTGAACTTCTTTTGAGTAAATTCTCTATTCAAGAACGTTCCAAAGAGTCCAATGTACCAATTACCTCTGATTTAACTATAAAAAATTCAGTTCCAGAAGCAAAATCGAAATCCCTTCATGTTGAAAAAGATGTGCTTGTGTCTTCCTCTAATTAAGGACTATCCACATCACAAGGAAGGAAGACATATCCAAGCGATGGTGTTAAGACTGTTTTTTATAATCACTCAGGTGATCAGAAAGTGTGTTTCTTTTGTGATTCGAAAGGACATGTTGAACAAAAGAGGAAACCTAGGTTGAATGACAATTTTATTGTTCATCTTTAACACACCTTAGACTGAATTCTCAAAGGTGTAACTGACATTCGTATGTCTAGACCAATTGGTTTTAGTACTCACCCTGTGTACCCTACCAGGAAAGTCAGTTCGATGTGTTCCTCAAATGTTCAAATGCGAAACAGTCTTCCTAAACTAGTTCGTCCAAGAAGAGCTCAAGGATCTTCTTCTATTAAAAGGGAGATAATGTTGTTCATGATGTGAAAAGGTACCAGAATAAGGAAGCAAAAATGGAGATATGGAAGACAACCTAAATCTGATAATTGAAGGATATAAAGAAATCATTAACATGCTGTCAATTCCCTCTAGTCAAAATTCTTCAGGTAAGAATACATATTATGTGTCGTATTTTGATGATAGTAAGTTTTATGGTAACTTTTCGCTTCAAAAGAGTTTTCCCCCAAAGATCAGGAGAAAGACGTTTAACCGAAAACAACGTTCATTTGATGATCTTAAGGCTCATACTTGTGCTAATTAATCACAAGGTTGAAATCTCACTCAAAAAAATTCTTGGTTGAGTGAGAGATAATCAGGTACACTTGATGGCAAAGTGTTTTCAGATTCTCTAGCTATTTTCTTATCGTTCCTAGCCGGATTATCATTCACAATAAACACGTTTGCATAAGCATTTGTTGTTTTGACAAAACCTTGATTGTTTATTTATTACTTTAGTGTGTCAAAAAATTGCTACTCTTTTGCTCTAAATTTTTCTCTGGTGAGAATGTAAAATTTATTGAGTTAAAAATTTGTGAAATTAGTCAAGTAGCAAAACATTGGTGTACAAACTGTTTTTCGCTACTTGGGTATTTTCCGGCTATAGGTCAAGTTTGTGTTCATACGGGTACCCATGTTACTTATCACGAACCAACTTTGGAAACCCTAAACTCTGTTTCCTTGAAAAAACATTTAAATACCAAAACCTTTTGTTTGAGTACGCATACTCCAGGTTTTGTTTATCTAGAATGGCTGCGCCTACGTGCTCTTGGGATTTGCCGGAAGTTTTTTTTGATAACTCTATTTACTTCGAGTTCTAAGTAAAGAAGAAAAGAACCATTGTTAAAGCTGACAATCTTCATCCCTGTGCATCATGATTTTATGCATATTCTCATTAATATCGAGAAAATACCGAGATGGTTTCTGCTGAAGTGGTTCATGGTTTTCTCAATGATCTCGGGAAAGGAAAACTGAAGCTTGGAAACTCTATGAAGGATCTTGATGTGTTACGAACTGAGTTGAAAAAGGTTAATGCTAACCTTGTTCTCATGAAATCACATGTTAAGGATCTTCTCAAAGAGGATATCTTCTCCGAAGAAGCTGTCATTGATGTCAGTCACAAGCTTGAAGGTCTTGAATCCCATGAAGTTTTCGTACATGAACGCTGATTTTAGCTTGTGTTCGGTTTTTCTTTTAGAGTTGCTTTTGATTATTGTCTAGGAAACTTCTTATGAGAATTTATTCTTGTGTTTTTAAGAAGGATAACTAGGGTTTGGAATAGCCATCATTGTGAGTACACATAGCTATTGCCAACGTTTTCATATTGCAATGTTTTTAGATTTATTTATTTAAATTCGAAGTTATTTGGAAGATGGTTTTTGTAGTATTAATCTTATGGTTATATATATTGCAAATTGTTATGAGATATGTTGTTTACGTCTGTGAACCTTAACTGTCCCATATTTACTCAAAAGTTAACTATATTATATGTCGGTATGAAAATATTGATAAAAGATAGAATGAACTTTTGACTACAAAAGTTAAGCATATTATGTCATTATGCAAATATTGATGGATTATAAGATGAACTTTTGTTTATAAAGATTAAGTCTATTATATGTCATTGTGCAAATAATGATGAAAAATAGAATGAATCTTTGATTATTCCACAATATTGGTCTTTCCCTGATCCACATTTTTGTGTATGTACTGTGCGGCTACGTAAGTTCTCTTATGTTGGGCATGGCCAATTGAATTGATCATTTTCCTTGTGGTTAATTCAATTGAAATTTTTGGATACAAATTCATGTTTCATATGATTTTTTTATGTCCACAGAAATCCTTCTTTTCTTGTAAAAGTAAGGTCGCTCTTGTTGTTCTTTCAAGAATGACATTTTATTGGAGAGAGTTCTTAATTGAACTTGTGCCTAATTGCCAAATCTTTGTGGGGAGTGCGTCTGTGGAATATTGTAGGAGTTTTCTTGTATGTTTACAAACTCCTTGATGAATACACTAAGTTTCGACTATGTGAAATCTTCGAAACAAGTTGATATGTTCTCTTTTAGTTATGAAGTATCTCTATGAAAATTTCATGAGGATCCCACTAGTTTTGGTACCTTTGCCAATTTATATTGACAAAAAAGGGGAGAATTAATGTGTAGGCCGCACTACAAATACATATGGTTTACAGATCATTATGTAAGGGGGAGTGGTTTTCAATGTGAAATGAAGTTTTGACTAAGGGGGAGTGATACATATCACCATAGTATTGTTGTCAAAGTTGTGATACAATTGGACTTTGATGCTAATAATAATACTATGACACTGTATAACAATGATTGAGAGCAACTGTTTTCTCATTGTTATAGCTACGGATCTTCAACAACTATGATGCTGAGTTGAACACATTTAGAATCATTGGAGTACTTGGAAGTGACGGAGATTTCGAGTAATGTTGAAGAACCAAGGATATCAAGCATTTGAATGAGAAGCTACAAAGTTTATTTATTTTGTAATCCATATGTATTGATAGTTTTATCAGTAAAATTGACAAAGGGGGAGCTTTTTAGAGAGCTTCTCGGCCAAACTCGCAAGAGTTGCTATCTCAAGCTTGTTTGTCAATGTTACTGATCAAAACTATAAGTCTTGATTTCTAGTCTACTTATAGTAATGTCTCGGACTAGGATAGATTGTGTAGTTGAGCATTAGACTTCACGACGTTCATCATTTGAAGACGAAGAACTACTAAGGAGATCTTGTAGAACTTCATCAACAAAAGATATATGGAGACTAAAACTCATCTATCACTTGGAAAGTCTATTTCTACTCTAGCTGCTATATTGAGACAAAAGTCATATTACTATATAGTATTCGATTATGCACATTTGAGATTTCGCGCTGAGTTTAACTCGCTTACATATTTCTCAAAATATGTGTTGGTAAGCTTTCGCTTCAACCAAGTTCATCTTATATTCTAGACAAAAGTCAAAAGATGATCATGTGAAAATCGCCGAGTAATATTTTACATGGTTTGTGTGATACAATCATTTGGTGTAGACTTGGAATGTTTCGTTATTGATTATTTCAATAACTTGAAAATTGCTTTGATGCTAATAGTTCGTGAAAACAGCTGTTATCATCCTCTAAGAATGTTTCAATGATTGAAATAGAGTTTAGAACACTTAACCATATTTGGATTATGAACATAGTATATGATCTTTCATATATGTGACCTATGTCCGGAACTATAGTATGCATACCCGTATGCGTACCTGTTAGTTGTGAAATTCTGGGAGCCTAAGTACATATACCCGTACGCGTACTTGCGAAGGGATTGGTCCGGGGATTTTTGCTGTGTTTGGAAGTATGCGTACCCGTTTGCATACTGGAGAACCCAAACTTAGTCCGGCTACTTAAGTGGAAAAGCGGGGGTCTAACAACACCACCCAATATTTCGATTAGCAATTTGTATGGACAAACTCGAATACACTTTTAAGAGAATCATCAAGACTCAATCAATTAAAAGTATATAAACGAGTTTGTATCTCTCTCTTGATTTTATTTACTCAAGCAAGGACTGCGAGTTCTAATCAAATACAAGGTATAACTTGGACGGTACCAAAGACCAATATCCAAGGATCAATCAATGGCAATCAACAACCAATGGTTGGATTACTCTAATTGATGATCTGACGCACAACCTGTATTATTTCAATTATAAAGATAAAATAATATAATGCGTAAATTGAAATACCACAGACACCAGAAATTTTGTTAACGAGGAAACCGCAAATGCAGTAAAACCCCGGGACCTAGTCCAGATTGAATACACACTGTATTAAGCCGCTACAGAACTAGCCTACTCCAAGCTAACTTCGGAATGGACTATACTTGAACCCCAATCAGTCTCCCACTGATCCAAGGTACAGTTGTACTCCCTACGCCTCTGATCCCAACAGGATACTGCGCACTTGGTTCCCTTAGCTGATCTCACCCACAACTAAGAGTTGCTACGACCCAAAATCGCAGGCTTTAACAATAAAAAAATCTGTCTCACACAGACAAGTCTATCAAAGGATCAATCTGTCTCCCACAGAAAAACCCTAAAGTTTTTGTTCCGTCTTTTGATAATAATCAAGGCGAACAAGAACCAATTGATAATCTGGTCTTATATTCCCGAAAAACAGCCTAGATTAAATAATCACCTCACAACAATCTTAATCGTATGGTAGTGAAACAAGATGTTGCAGAATCACAAACGATGAGATGAAGATGCTTGTGATTACTTTTTATATCTTTCCTATCGGAGAAATCAAACAATCTCAAGCCAATCAATATAATTGTACTGTTACAATAGAAGGTGCAAGATCAGATCACACAACTACGATAAAAGTAGTATCGGTCTGGCTTCACAATCCCAATGAAGTCTTTAAGTCGTTAACCTGGTTTTAGAAGAAGAAACCAAAGGTTAAAGGAGAAACGACTCTAGTAGGGAAACTAGTATCACACGTAAGGTGTGGGGATTAATTTTGAACAATACTAGATGTCTCCTTTATATAGACTTTCAAATCAGGGTTTTTCCTTAGTTACAAAGCAATCAATATTCACCGTTAGATGAAAACTTGATTTAGATTCAAGCTAATATTTCTCAACCGTTAGATCGAAAACTTAGCTTGTCATACACAAATGACTGTACGCTTCTAGGTTTGTTAACCGCACCCAAACGTGTACATTGTTGGTTCAACAATAGTCTACCCAAAGAGGTTAACCATATGAGCGTTTCATACCAACCATGTTCTTCATCACCATAACTAGTTCAATTGACTCAAATGAACTAGTTAATAGAGTTGTTCAATTGAAAGGAAATCTTATGTAACTACACAAGACACAATTGAAGCAAAGATGATTTGATTCACTCGAATCGGTTCATGAACTTTAATAGCCACGGTTTGCAAACTGGCGGAAGTTCTCGACCCGAGAATTTCTGCTGAGTTTGGAAAACTCAACCGATTAACTTAGTCCGCGAACTTGTTTGTTAGCTTAAGAGGTTATGATCTAAAGATGTGCTCTGAACATGAAACATTAATTATTAAGGAATGCTTTATGCAAACCGTGACTATAATGTTCATGAGCCGATTCTAAACGAATCAAATCATCTTTGTTTCAATTGTGTCTTGTGTAGTTACATAAGATCTCATAGCAAATGAACAACTCTTAACTAGTTCATTTAAGTCAATTGAACTAGTTATGGTGAAGAAGAACATGATTAATATGAGATGCTCATATGGTTGACCTTTTGGGTTATCATGTTGAACCAACATACGTGTACTTGTTTGCGCATTTTTTTTCTCAAACCCAGTAAACGTGTACCCAAGTGTGTGTGACAAGCTATGTCTTTTGATCTAACGGTTGAAAGATATTGACTTGAATCTAAATCAGGTTTTCATCTAAGGGTGAATAGAGTTTGCTTTATACCTAAGGCAAAACCCTGATTTGAAGGTTATATAAAGGAGACATCTAGCATTGAGCAAACCTAATCCCCACACGTCTGTGTGCTACTAGTGCTCTCTCTAAAGTCGATCTCCATTAACTCTTGAGTTTCTTCTCTAAACTTGAGTTAACGACTTAAAGACTTCACTGGGATTGTGAAGCCAGACCGATACTACTTTTGTCGTAGTTGTGTGATCTGATCTTGCATCTTCTATCGTACGAGTACAATCGATTGATTGGCTTGAGATCGTGAGAGTTCTCTGATAGGCAAGATAAATAAGTCACAAACATCTTTGTCTCACTGTTTGTGATTCCTCGACAATCCGCTTGTGTAGTCAGGAAGGATTGTAGAGAGGTGATTGATTAATCTAGCCTGTTCTTCGGGAATATTAGTCCGGATTATCAATTGGTTCCTGTTACCTTGATTTTATATCTAAAGACGGAACAAAACCTATGGTTTATCTGTGGGAGACTGATTTATCCTTTTGATAGAATTTTCTGTGTGAGACAGATTCGTTTATTATCAAGTCTGTGATTTTGGGTTGCAGCAACTCTTTGTTATGGGTGAGATCAGTAAAGGGAATCAAGTACGCAGTGTCCTGCTGGGATCAGAGGCGTAGGAGTAAAACTGTACCTTGTATCAGTGGGAGATTGGTAGGGGTTCAACTATAGATCAGTCCGAAGTTAGATTGGAGTAGGCTAGTGTCTGTAGCGTCTTAATACAGTGTGTATTCAATCTGGACTAAGTCCCGGGGTTTTTCTGCATTTGTGGTTTCCTCGTTAACAAAACTTCTGGTGTCTGTGTTATTTATTTTCCGCATTATATTTTATATAATAGAAATAATACAGGTTGTGCGTTCGTGATCATCAACTTCTCTAATCCATATTTTGGTTGTTGATTGTAGTTGATTGATCCTTGGACATTGGTCTTTGGTACCGTCCAAGTTATCTCTCTTTGATAAAGACTAGCTATTGATTTTATCTTGAGTAGAAATCAAATCGAGAGATTGAGATAATAACTCTTTGAGATACTTTTTATCTAGATTGAGTCTGACTGTCTAGTTGATTCTCTAGCAAAGTATTACGGAGTTAGTCCATACAGATTGCTAAGCGAAATATTGGGTGGTGTTGTTAGAACCCCGCTTTTTCAATTGGTATCAGAGAAGGCAAACACGTTAAAGACCTCATCAGTCTGTGTTTGTAGCGATCCGACTTTATGGACAGATGTGATATCTCTATTAACGTACCACCAGTCTTCGATGGCTCAAATTAATTATGGTGGAAAATTCCTATGCGAGCTTTTCTTCAATCGCGTGATTTTTAATCGTGGGTATATGTAGTCAATGGCTATGATGCACCAGTTGTTGCAGCCGGAAACGGAACTGTTCCCAAGGATATTAGTGAATATAATGCTGCCGAGATTCTTGCTGCAAAGCAGAATTCTGAAGGGATGAATGCTATCATACATGCCATTGCCCCAAGTCTTAAACACCATATGTCTAATTGCACTAGGTCTAAAGATGCTTGGGACATCTTAGAAACCGTATTTGAAGGAAACTCCAGTGAAAAGGAAGATAGGCTTCAAAACCTTAATTCCGATTGGGAGAACCTTCGTATGGCAGATGAAGAAACATTTGATGAGTTTAATCACAAAGTTTCTGAAATTGTTAATGCATCTTTTGCATTGGGTAAGACTATTCCTGAAAGGACATTGTGATGAAAATTCTCAGATCGCTGCCATCCAGATACGAGTCTAAGAAGCATGCCATCGTTGAGGGGAATAACCTTAATAATCTCTCCAGAAACACCTTGGTTGGGAAGCTAAAGATCATTGATCATGAGCATACATCCAAAGTCGGTAAGGATGTTGCCTTTAAATCACAGAAGAGCACTAAATTACTTGCCAAAGGTAAAATAATTCATTTCTCGGAGGATGATCAGTCTGAGAATGATTTTTCAGATGAAGACCTTGACAAGCCGGTCTCCTTGATCACAATACGGTTCAGGGTTCTTCTGTTGAAGAGAATTAAACGGTTTTCAAGAGACAAACCTAGGTCATCAGACAAACCTTACGGTCGCATACCTCCTAAAAACAGGGATGCTGACGAGGCTGATGACGAGGACATGCCCCAGTTCTTTAAGTGTAAGGGGTTTTTCCATTTTGCAAACGAATGCCCTAATCGCAGAAAATACACTGGGAACAAAGGTCTAGCTGTAACACTTGATGAAATGTCTGAAACCTATGATTCCGATGAAGATAGGAAATCAAGTGTAGGGCTTCTTGGTGAAACTATCGATTTTGATACTTGTAGCAATACATATATCAACCTCAATGGGTTCAAGGAAGAAGGAAACCCAATCAAGCTGGAAGATTCGATTGATTTATCCTATGGAAACTCTGATCGTGATGTTTCAGGATCTACTATGTTTTTAGCCGCTGTCGCACCACGGATACCTGAATATTATCCAAGATTGATGTGCTCGTTCTGTTCGATGAAGGGTCACGAACTGTCAAGATGTTACAAGTACAAGCATCAAATGAGGCACGTCAACAAACTTCAACGAAGAGCAGATCGATTAGCAAGAAAGTTGGAACTTGCTAAGAAAACCGCCAAGGTATGTAGGATCTTATCTTCTTCAAAGAAGTTGGTTCCAGGGATAGAATTAGACCATTTGAAAAGAAAGTATGGTCAAATCCTTTTGATAGACAGAAGCCTGAAGATTCCTCTTTTGAGGAAAGTGGTGGACAAATTGTTGTTCACCACAACATAAATTATTTGTGTTGTTATGCAAATCTTGTCTCATGTGCCTGATCAAAAGAGACAAGATCGCAAACGTGCAGGCTTGTGGAAAAGTGTTTCTTTAGGATTGTTGTTTTTTTGTCTATCAAATAAAAGAAAGCGTTATTATTGACAATTCTACTCTTTATAGGGTTTAGAGCTGGACGACCACGAACCTGTTTTTAGGTTTCGAACCCTACATTCCTTTTTCCTTCTTGATATCCTTTTTATCTCTAGACCTGATGAGATTGTGAATTTCATCCACAAAAATCAGTTGGTTATAACTGTTCTCAAAGCATATCTATGGAGATAAGTGATGTCAACATGATTGTTAATCCATCAATCAAGGACAAAGAAAAATCTCCTGTAACTCCGTCCCGAAAAAGAAAAAGGAGGAATACAAGAAAGCCAAAGGCAGTATCTTCTAACTCTCAGAAGTTTTCTGATGTTCTTGATGAGTTGAAGGAAGTAAGAAAGGAGATTCGTGAAATAAAGTCTTTTGTGTCAAAGTCTTTAGAAATTCAGAGAGCCCTGGTACGACATAGTCAGCCAAGACAGTTCATTGATATAAACTCCTATCTTCGTGAACCGTATGTTCCAATGGTTGTTGACAACAAGGAGTTTGGGAATGATGCTGAATTTCTTAAAGGCATTGTCGCCTAGGATGTCTTCTTTTTGGATTAGTTGGAAGAATAACTAGTGCTTTGAATAGCAATGATTGTGACTACACATAGCTATTTTTGTTTTCATCTTCTTATGTTACTTTTTAGGTTTATTGGTATTAAATTCTAAAAATATTTGGAGGATGATGATTATTGCAGTATTTTCTTGGTTTGTTATATTGCAATATTTTTATGGGATATGTATTGTTTGCGTCCGTGAACTTGAAGGTCCCATATTGCGGTCAAAAGTAAAGTCGTTCATGAATTGATATTCGTATTGATGAAAGGACGAATGGACTTTTGACATATACAAAAATTATGCTTATGCAGTCATGTATTTGATGGAAAATAGGATTGAATCTTTTGTATGACAAGGATATTATGTTGTTATGCGAATAATGATGCAAAGATAGGATAGATCCTTGTATGTTATCCACGATATTGATCTTCATTGATCCATTTTATTATGTTTTACCGTGAAGGTTCCATTGTGTGTCTTATGTTGAGCACCTTACAACTAAGTCGATTAACCTTGGATTTGTTGGTTGTACCGTAAGATGCTATATGTTGAGCGTTATGAACTAAATTAATCATCCTTGGTTATTTAGTTTTGTACTCCATAAGTCTTCTTTCTTATGTTGAGTACATGTACGGTTAAGGTTGTCATGTCTTATGATAATCTTAGTCGGGGTTCCATAATCTCTTATGTTGATCCCAAAATAATTAAATTGATTACCTCGGTGATTAGTTTGGTTATTTGTTTGTATTCCGATTAGATTAATTATAGGTTCTCTTGTAGTTAATCTAATTGAGTTTTCATATATTCCACAAGTTCTTGTGTTGAGTATATGAATGGCTACACTATCATGTTCTCTTGGTTAATGTAGTCACGTATTCCGTAAGGTTTTCCTTATGTTGAGTACTTGAACGGTTAAGTTAGTCACCTCCATATGATTAACTTAGTCGTAGCCTGTTTCTCCATGAGTTTACTTATGTTGAAAACTTTCAATTAAATTGATCACTTTTGTGGTTTTGATTTAATTGCGTATTCCAATTAGAATATTCATGGGTTTACTTGTGAGTATTTTGGTTGAGTTTTGGATATAAAAAATCATTCACATGGTTTTTGGTGTCCAAATAAAAATACCTCTTTTCTTTCGAAATTAAGGTCGCTCTTGTTGTTCCTTTGGGAATGACATCAAATGGGGGAGAGTTCTTTTGAACTTGTGCTTAATGGTAATATCTTGCGGGGAGTGCGGCTGTGGATTTTTATAGGGGTTATATTGCGTCTTAAAACTCCTTGATGAATGATGTTAGCTTCGGCTATAAGATTGCATCTAAATTAAGATGATATGTTGTCTTTCTTTTGGTCATGAAATGTCTCTAGTGGAAATTTCATTATGAACCTGTTCTTATACCTTTGCCAATTTTATTGACAAAAAGGGGGAGAAATATTGTAGGTCACACTACAAATACATATGGTTTTAGGATCATTGTGTAAGGGGGAGTGGTTTCCATGATCGAGATGGAGTATTGACTAAGGGGGAGTGATACATATCACCATAGTATTATTGTTACAGTCGTGATGCAATTGGACTTTGATGTTCATAATAATACTATGACACTGTATAATAATGATCGAGAATCTCGATTTCTCTCATTGTTATAGCTATGGATCTTCAACAACGGTGATACTAAACTTACAACCTTTGGGATCATTGGAGTACTTGGAAGGACGAAGATTTCAGGGAACGTTGAAGATTGGACTATGGAATAGGAGCCACTAAAGTTTATCTTTTTTGTATTCCATATGTATTAATAGTTTTGTCACTAAAATTCACAAAGGGGAAGATTATTAAAGCATAGCTCGGTCAACCTCGCATGCGTTGCTATATCAAGCATGTTTGTCAATTTAGTGATCAAAACTATAAAGTCTTGATTTCTAGCCTATTAGCTAAGTCTCGGACTAGGATCGGAAAAGTGTAGTTGAGCTCAAGAACTTCATGGTGATTCAACGACAACGACGAAGATCTACACCAAGGAACCGTGGAACTTCATCAACAAAAAGGCATGTGAAGACTTGAACTTATCTATCACTCGAAAGTCTATCCATTCTTCTCCTACTTCTTATGAGACAAAAGTCGTATGCTATATAGACTAGATCATATACACTTGATATTTCAAGCTGAGTATTCATTGCTTAGCTTTTGCTCGAAATCATGTGTTGGTAAAGCGTTTCGCTTTGATCAGGTTTATCTTCACCTAGTGACGAAAGTCATGAAAGTTTCAATCACTTTGGAAATTGCTCTGACGAGAAAGGTCTGTTGTTCTTCACGACTGAATATCATCCTATGAGAATGTTTCAATGATTGAAATGAGAGTTTAGATTATATAACCATGTATTCCTTGAACCGAAGTTTTCGAACTTTGTTGATCAAGAGAAATCGGTAGGATTGTGGAATTGGCTTGCCAAGTCCGCGAACCAGTCCGCAGACTCAGTCCGCGAACTAACGGAAGTTCTCGACCGAGAATTTCTGTTGGGATTTCCAAAACTCGTTTGTGCGCTAAGTCCGTGAACTCAGTCCGCGAACTAGCGGAAGTTCTCGACCCGAGAATTTCTGCTGAGTTTGGAAAACTCAACCGATTAACTTAAGTCCGCGAACTTGTTTGTGAGCTTAAGAGGTTATGATCTAAAGATGTGCTCTGAACATGAAACATTAATTATTAAGGATTGCTTTATGCAAACCGTGACTATAATTTTCATGAGCCGATTCTAACCCAATCGAATCATCTTTGTTTCAATTGTGTCTTGTGTAGTTACATAAGATCTCATAGCAATTGAACAACTCTTAACTAGTTCATTTGAGTCAATTGAACTAGTTATGGTGAAGAAGAACATGATTAATATGAGATGCTCATATGGTTAACCTTTTGGGTTATCATGTTGAACCAACATACGTGTACTCGTTTGGGCATGTTTTTTCTCAAACCCAGTAAACGTGTATCCAAGTGTGTGTGACAAGCTATGTCTTTCGATCTAACGGTTGAGTGATACTGGCTTGAATCTAAATAAGGTTTTGATCTAACGGTGAATAGAGTTTGCTTTGTACCTAAGGCAAAACCCTGATTTGAAGGCTATATAAAGGAGACATCTAGCATTGATCAAACCTAATCCCCAAACGTTTGTTTGTTACTTGTAGTTGCAGGAAATCCTACAATACACCCCTCGTATGATTTTATCGTTGATCAGCCTATTTTTAGGTTTAAACTCTTAACTTTATTGATTAATTTCTGAATATTCTTACAAGGAAAATAAAGAAATCAAGAATGCTCTCTGCTCTCAACTTTCTCTCTCCTATTTACTTATCTCTCACTCAAAAAAGATCTCTCTCTCCTTTACAACTCGAATGACTATTTATAAGGAAATACATAGTGGATGACAGCTAATTTGTCCTTTATTTTCGGATATGGTTCGCGATATCCTCGCAACCTTATAAATGTTAACTTCGCAAGATCTCTAATTTTCGCAAGACTATCACATCTTTCCCATGATATTTGCTGACGTTGTTTTCTGAAACTGTTCTGCGACGCTATTGTGCAATTCCATTGATAATTTCGCTGAGACACAATTGTTGCGAGAATCTGATCCTACATATTTCCTCTTCTCAAATCTTCTCTGCAAAGTAGAGAATGATTTGAGAAATGTCGCAACTCCTTATCTTTTCATATTCCACATTTATCACACGTACTCTCTCTCTTCCACTTATTTCTTGACACGTCTTCTGTAACCGCTATTGTTCAACCGCTCACGTCTCTTCGTCTTAATGGTGTTTATTTCTTCGAGAAGTAAATTTTCTTTATATACTCTTCTCCCTCCCTCTTTCCACTTTTCTTTTTACTTTCTCTTCTATTTTTATTCTCTCATCTCTGCAACTCTGTCATTCTTCTACAAATTCTGCTGCTGTAATTTTTTCTTCCTTCAATTCTTTTACTTTCCATACATTCCCATACACTTTATTCAATCATGGATCCAAGTGGTCATAGATATGAGTAGAATCTTCAAGATGTCCAAAAAGATCTTGCTAATAAAGGTCTTACACTCTCCCCCATTCCTGGTGTGAATGCCAAATCAATTCTTTATGTCAAGCTTTTCTCCAATCAAAATTGTGATGATCAATCAATCATAATTTCGCTAGGACAAATTATCGCAGGTCTCCCTCTTCCTTTTTATAACCCAGACATTCCTTTATTTTATGAAATTCTCGTTCATCCGAGATTTTCGCGAGCCATTTTCCAACTAAGTGGGGATTGCATCCGTCTAATGCTAGAGTTCGCTAATCGTGGTGCTGGTAGAGGATCTCTTTACTCTAGTGAACTTAGGGATCCAAAATTCGCAGACCTAGAAATAATTGCTGAGAAGTATACAATGGCGAATTTCTTTGAAAATTACGAACTTATCTCCATGAATAAAGAGAATACTCGCTGGGGTATTCGATTAAGAAGAAAAGATAACATTGATGAATCCAAAATTCTTATGCAAGATATTGACTGGCATTCTGGTAAAAACACAACTCCTCACCAATCCAAAGATGACAAATGGTGCGTGTTTCCTTTAATGCTAAAGGGTCCTTACATTGCTGGATCAAACGTTCTTCCTGCGAATCTCGCAGCATATCAACCTTGGGTTTTCTCCTGGCCCGAAAAGGAGAAGGAGGTATACTTCTCCCCTTTAACTCATTTTATACTTCTTTATTGATTTTTACTATTATGTTCGCTAACTCTTGCGATATTCCGCAAATCCAAAAACTAAAAGATAGTTATAACAGGACTGGGAAATCTAGTACTCTGTTAGATCTTCGCTCATATACAGATGAGGTAAGAAATTTTCTCTTATGACTTTAAATAGTACTGTCATTCCCATGCTCCCATTTCTTACTTCTATCTGTATGCGAAGATTATTGCTGAAGTAGAAGAATCTGCTGATGCTGCGAAGATTGGCGATAAAGGTAAAGGTGCTCTTCGCAGAGAAAAATCAACTGGTCCTCCTCCAAAGAAAAGAAAAGCGCGTTCTTCTTCTCCTTCAAATGTTCTTCCTAACGAGAATTATGAAAGTGACAAGGATGATGAGGATAATGATGATCTCGCTGGAACTGAAAATTCTCCACCCGAATCTTCTATGGCTAAGCTTTCTGATTCTCTACAAGGAATGGGAGATAGCCAGTTCGCAAATACCTGCAAAGCTCTCGCTACCCTTTGTGATGTCCCTTTACTAGATGGTGATAGCTCTCTTCGCGGAGTTTCTAGATCAGTGACTCCCGACTTCTTGCATTCTCTCAATAATTTGGTATACTTTCATCTTTTTACTTCTTCATTGTTATAACTCAAAATATCTTTCTATATTAATATTTTTTATTTCTTTTCGCAGGATGGAAAATCTTCTTTTGCGGTTGCCTCAGATCTAGAGAGAAGACGCGAAATTCTTGAAAAGAAGAATCTTCAATTTCGTAAAAGGAATGAAGAATTGGAAGTTGAAGTTAAAGGTCTTCGCGAGAAGAATAGAAAATTAGAAATTGATTCTTCCTCTTATAAGAACAAAATTTCTAGTCTTCAACAAGCTAATAGTCAGCTTTACAGTATATTACTTTTCTCTTTTCTCTTTATTCATTCATCTTGTTGTTTTATCTTATTTAAATGATCCTTTTTGCAGATATTTATGGTCTTTCTGATGAAGCTACCCTTCTTCGTTCATTTCCTAATGCCTTGGATAATGATACCCTTCTTGAACGTCTTAACAATTCCTTAAATAGCTTTTCTAATGATAGAATTTCATCTCTTTCTCTAAATGAACTTAGATCACAATTTCGCCTCTTAGAAATTGATCATAGATCCAGTTTAGGCTTAGCTAACAGATTTAAACGTCTCCTTATTGATTCCAAAGAGAAAACCAATGAGTTGAGAACCAAGATTAGCAGTCTCATAGATGATAAAGATCGTATATCTAATCAAGGTGCCAAGGCTCTGGCGAAATTCCAAGAGGCTTTCCTTGAAGTTCAACTTGAGCGAGATGAAGCTAACCGCAAGAATATTGAACTCTGCGAAAGGGAAAATAAAATTCGTTCTCGTCTTCTCATAAGTAGTGAGGAAGAATTTGTCTGGGCTGCGAAAATTTTGATGATGCTAGAAAAGATTTAGGCGTAAATGTTAGTCTCCAAGTTGAACATACATCCTTGATTAGAGACATGATTTCTGACAGAGAAGGTTGCTAATTGCTCTTCTTTACTAATCTTTTGCTTCTTATAGATTTTCATCAAATTAATAATTGGTTGTCTTTTGTTCGCAGATTCTGAAAATAGATATCGTGAAAATATTGAAGAACTTGAAGCTGAAAAGGAGGAACTCGCAAAAAATCTTTCTTCTCGCAACGACAAGTATTCTAGATTGAAGAATCAAATCAAAATCACCATTGAAAATTTTAAGAATGATGATACGTATTTTCGCAATCAAACCATCCAGATGGTTTGTGATGATCATAATATCCCACATTCTGATTACCCTTGTCTTTTAAAGGAAATCCCACAGAATACTCCCAATTTGATTATCTCTGATAGTGAAGCTGACGATGAAGAATCTGATAGTGATGGAACTTCTGATGGTGATGAGGATTCTGACGCAGATGAAGAAGGAAATAAGTCTGATGAAGATAATGAAGGATTGACCAAGAAATAGTCTTTATTTCTTCTTTGATTCTTTGTAGCACTTGTATATTTATTTATTCTTTCTGTATATTTGTGTTTCTTTCATTTTGGCCTGCGTAAATTAAAATAATTCTTCTTTACAATACAGTTAATAAATATAATCATTAATTCTTGAATTTTTGAGTAAATCTCTCATATGGAGATAAATAGCATTTTCTAATTTCATACATTCCCATACTTGCCTCTATTATTTGAATCCAAATGAGAGATTTCATAAACTTTTTCTTATTGTACAATTTCGCAAGCTCTTGCGAAGTGAATTTTGTTTCTTTTCAAAATCTCATTCATGTGTGGTCTTATTTTTCCTTCCTAATTAAAGGTCTTATTATGCCACCTCTTGTCATTGCGACAAAATCGCAGGACGTCCTTGCACTTTCATGCAATAACCCATTGATTTTGCCTTAACTTTTTCTTCTGTATTATGGCCTCTTCAGGAATACTGCGACAATATGACAGGCCTAAATATTCTTGCGAAAATAAAGCCTCATGACATTGCCGTCTTGCGATGAAATCGCAGGACGTCTTCTCACTTTCATGCGAAAACCAATTGATCTCATCTTATCTTTTTCTTTTGTATTATTGCCTCTTCAGGAATGTTGCACAAATATGACAAGCCTTAATTATCCTTGCGAATAATAAGCCTCATGACATTTGCGTCTTAAGACATTTATCAGCTCCCTAATGGAGAGTGCCGCCCGTTATCTTCCCCCTGGTTGCCCCTTCAAGGAGGCGTACTTCTACCATACAATGTTAGCTCCTACAATCTAGTCTTAACAATAACCAGTTGTTTTCGCAGCCTCTTATCCCTTTTACCTATAGGGCTTATGGTTACGAGACTGCACCCTAAGTGGGGTTTTCTTCGGGCCGAGTGCAGTATAAGCCAAGACTTGTCAAGAATGGCAAGGACGCTTCAAACGCCCTCGGCACTCTTGACTCAACGGTGTACCTCGGCGCCTTGATCATATCTGCTCTCCTTGGGAGAGTTCTTATTACCTTAGTCGCCCAACCTAAGTCATATGCTTAAGTTGAGAATCCAAGGTGCCTCTCCCGGATGGGCTTTATTGACCCCAAATCTCCATGACTCAGGTTTCGGTGGTGGTGTAGCCTTTTCCTGTGTCATGTAATAGGTACCCCCTAATATGACGTACTTTAGGTCTTACATTTGCCTCTTGTGAAATTTTATTCGCGAACTAGGGTGTACGCCATAAAGGTTCGCCTCTTTCTCTTTTGTCATTCTTTTCTGATTATTTTCTGTGAAATTCATTATCTCTGCGAGAGTCTCGCAATTCATAATATTGTATCTGAATTTCGCAATCTCAATTTTGTTGTTCAATCAAATGTATTTATGAGAATTTTACTTATTGCGAGATTATCGCAACAACTTAATCATTCATACATTTCTTGCTTTTATTACTTTTGCCCTCCTCTGTTTCTTTATGATTTTCTGCTACTGCTTCCTTGGTAATGGTATGTTCATCCTTTTTACCCTGAGCTAGCATTGATTTTGTAACATCTCTTCTCCTTTCTTTTCGATTGTATCCACCATCAACTTCTCATTTCTTTGTACATCCTTGACTTTAGGTCGCCAATTTTCCTTCTTATTTGCTCTTCCTTCGCAAGATTCTATCTCAGTTTCGTAACATTTCTTTCCTTCAACCCAATCTCCCTTTATGATTCCTACACCATTGGGGTGAGGGAATTTGATGCATTGATGGAAAGTTGAAGCTACACCCAGAATCCCATGTAGCCAAGGTCGACCAATTAATGCATTGTAGGGTGATTCTACATCAACAACACAGAATGAGATTTCTGAAGATATTCCCTTCAATGGAATTTGCATAGTAACCTCCCCTTTAGGCTTGTTTTCAGTACCATTAAAACCATATATCTTATATGTTGATGGTGTAAGATCATCATCTCTTCCACCCATGGTTTTATAAGTATGATAAAATAAGATGTTCACAGAGCTTCCAGTATCGACTAGGATTCTATTGATTGCCCATGAATCTTCAGCTTCATCATCCTCATCTTCTTTTGGTTTTGGATTCATCTCTAATTTTATTACCAATGGATTGTCATGCATCTCTTCTCCTTCGGGAACTTCTTTTGCGGTAAAGGAAATTATTTGTTTCTGCCATTCCTCTAGTTGCGAAATTTTCGCAATATTCATAACTTATTTTCCATTATTATCTCTTGTGAACACTCGACTTAAAACATTATCATGAAAATCTTCAATTGTCTTATATGAATGTACGATAGAGTGACATAATAGATTTTTTGCTTTTGCACCCACTTCTATGAAGAATGTTTCTTTCTTTTTCATTGTATTCACTTTGTGATGTTCTGGTGGTGGTGGTAATGGTTGAGGTTGTGGATGCCCTACCAGAAAGTCGTTTAATTTCCCTTGATCTATCATTCTCAAAATAATCCTCTTTATATTTCTGCAATCATTTATGGTATGCCCATGAAAATGATGATAAGAACAAAATTCATGACTTCTGTGATTTAGAGGTGGTTCCGTTCCCATGTTCCACGGTGTTGGTATATTTTCCATCAAGATTATAACTTCCCATATCTTCTCCACACCTGCATTTAGAGGTGGCATCTTGATTTCTTCTCATACTACCTTATGACCTCCTTGTCCTCTATTAAAGTTTGGTCTTTGACCTCCATAAGTTTCTTGCGGTTGATCGAGTCTTTGAATCTTGTTATTTCCTCCACGATTACAGAAATTTCTTTCTCTCTCATACTCTTCTTGATCTCGGCTCCCCATAGCTACCAATTTCTACTGATTGTTACATGTCACCTTTTCTTGTTGTACTTGCGAAGTATTCACCACTGTATTTATTAGCTTGGGTAATAAGCTTGCATTCGCTGCTTGTGAGATGGTATTCGCAACTGGATATGATTCCATTTCATTTTGTCTTTCCTCCAAAGCAATGTATTCTTCTTGAATTTCTTGCAATTCAGTCATTGTAATTGTATTCTTGACTCTAAAAATTTGGACATACAACAGGTTTGTTGCAAACATAACATTGATAAATGATAATATGAGATATCTCTCATCTACACGGCCAGCCATTTCTCTACACATGGTTCTCCATCTTTTAGTCAAGTGTTTCAAACTTTCACCAATCCTTTGTTTTAATCCAAACACATCTTCTATACCAGGTCGTGAGGAATTATTACTTATATATGCTCCCAAGAATGTGGTCTGCAAATGATTGAAGGAGGTTATTGTGTTCTTTGGTATACTTTCAAACCATTTTAACGCCTCTCATGTTAAGCTGGATGCGAAATATTTGCACAATACCGCATCATGATTTTCCCATTGTAACATGCACCTCACATAAGCTTTAATGTGTTGAATTGCACAAGTTGTTCCATCGAAAATGCTGGTTAATGTGGGCAAATTGCATTTCGGTGGTATTCCTCCTAATTGTACTTCTCTGGTAAATGGAGTTTTCGCAGCTTCTTCTATTGCTTCATCCAATTGTCTTCTACCTACTTCTCCTTTGTTATTTAGCATTCCTCTCATTTCTTCTAATTCTTTCAAGATTTGTTGATTTACTCCTGAATCTTGACCCATCGGTCTCTTTAATTTTGTTTCTCTTCTTCTGCGTTCACGTTTATCTTCTCTTGCGAAATTTTGTATCTCTTCTTCATTATCCTCATCTCTTCTTCTTCTGCGATTCTCTTCCTCATCCCTATCTTGAATTCGCAAGTGATGATGTCGTTCATTTTCCCCTCCATAATTTTGTTTATTTCTTATCAACTCAATTCGCTGTCTTTCAGCCATTCTCTTCACTCTATCATACTCCTTATTGAGATTATCATTATTCCAGTTTTGTATACGCCTTCTTTCTCGGTTGTCATGATTGTTCTGGCGAATTGTCTCCTGAAGCTCTTGCTCTTCCATTTCCGCTCTCAGCTTTTCACGTTCGCAGATTAAATGTGTTTGTTCAGCATTATGTATTTCAATTTGTTCTTCAATTGTCTGTTGATTTCTTTGATTTTATCTCACATGTAAAATTCTTCTTCCCTCCTCTTGATTTCCTTCGCCATCTTGGTTACTTTGTCTCTGAATTTGCCCGTTCTCTTGATTTCCTCTAATTTTCCTATCATCAAAAGTTTCATTTTGTGGAATATAACGATCATCAATTCTTTCTCTATTTTCACGATATTCTTCATTAGGATTTGACATTTCTTCCTGAATATTGTTTCCAACATTGATTGTAGGTGAATTTTGCCTCACTTCTCTTCTAGTTGATCTGGAATATGATTTTGTAATACTTCTTGATCTTCTATTCTGCAATTTGATATTCTCCATCCTTAATTCGTGATTTTTTCTTGTTAAATTTGCACGCTCTTCTGCCTCATCTCTTCTTTCCTCATGCATTCTTCGTCTCAATGTTTATAACGCTCCAATTTCTTCATCTCCATGAATTATTTCTTCATCTGCTTTTTGATTTCTCTCTTCCTGTCTGTGATTTCTATTTTGTTGTCCTTCTTCTATTTCTTCTGCTGAATTTGATCGCCAAGTGTGTACGCTCACTCTGTTATAATCTGTATTCCTCTCTTGAACTAGTGTTTGTTGAATTGATGATTGAGTTATATTTTCTCTATTATTTCTCCTTCTAGTAGATTCTCCCATTTCATTTCTTTCTCTTCCAGCAATTCTTTTGCTTCTTCTAATAGTAGTTGGTTGTTCGGATGTATTTCTTCTTCTATCCATTTCTTCAATGCTAACAATGTTTCAAGAAATTATGAAAAATTCTTAATCAACTACTTTAAATTTTCACAAATCTCAATGTAAATCTTCGATTTTTTCTAGAATAGTCTTCAATCTTCAATCTTCAATTTTCAATCGTCCCTGTTTCTAGCGCCATTATGTAGTTGCAGGAAATCCTACAATACACCCCTCGTATGATTTTATCGTTGATCAGCCTATTTTTAGGTTTAAACTCTTAACTTTATTGATTAATTTTTGAATATTCTTACAAGGAAAATAAAAAAATCAAGAATGATCTTTGCTCTCAACTTTCTCTCTCCTATTTACTTATCTCTCACTCAAAAAAGATCTCTCTCTCCTTTACAACTCGAATGACTATTTATAAGGAAATACATAGTGGATGACAGCTAATCTGTCCTTTATTTTCGGATATGGTTCGCGATATTCTCGCAACCTTATAAATGTTAACTTCGAAAGCTCTCTAATTTTTCGCAAGACTATCACATCTTTCCCATGATATTTGCTGATGTTGTTTTCTGAAACTGTTCTGCGACGCTATTGTGCAATTCCATTGATAATTTCCCCGAGACACAATTGTTGCGAGAATATGATCCTACATTACTAGTGCTCTCGCTAGAGTCGATCTCCATTAACTCTTGAGTTTCTTCTCTAAACTCGAGTTAACGACTTAAAGACTTCATTGGGATTGTGAAGCCAGACCGATACTACTTTTATCGTAGTTGTGTGATCTGATCTTGCATCTTCTATCATACGAGTACAATCGATTGATTAGCTTGAGATCGTGAGAGTTCTCCGATAGGCAAGATAAAGAAGTCACAAACATCTTCGTCTCACTGTTTGTGATTCCTCGACAATCTGCTTGTGTAGTCAGGAAGGATTGTAGAGAGGTGATTGATTAATCTAGGCTGTTCTTCGGGAATATAAGTCCGGATTATCAATTGGTTCTTGCTACCTTGATTTTATATCTAAAGACGGAACAAACCCTAGCGTTTATCTGTGGGAGAAATATTTATCCTTTTGATAGACTTTTCTGTGTGAGACAGATTCGTTTATTGTCAAGTCTGTGATTTTGGGTTGCAGCAACTCTTTGTTGTGGGTGAGATCAGCAAAGGGAATCAAGTACGCAGTGTCCTGCTGGGATCAGAGGCGTAGGAGTAAAACTGTACCTTGTATCAGTGGGAGATTGTTAGGGGTTCAACTATAGATCTACGAAGTTAGCTTGGAGTAGGATAGTGTCTGTAGCGGCTTAATACAGTGTGTATTCAATCTAGACTAGGTCCCGGGGTTTTTATGCATTTGCGGTTTCCTCGTTAAAAAAACTTCTGGTGTTTGTGTTATTTCTTTTCCGCATTATATTTTATATAATAGAAATAATACAGGTTGTGCATTCGTGATCATCAATTTCTTTAATCCAACTTTTGGTTGTTGATTGTAGTTGATTGATCCTTGGATATTGGTCTTTGGTACCGTCCAAGTTATCTCTCTTTGATAAAGACTCACTATTGATTTTATCTTGAGTAGAAATCAAATCGAGAGATTGAGATAATAACTCTTTGAGATACTTTTTATCTAGATTGAATCTGACTGTCTAGTTGATTCTCTAGCAAAGTATTTCAGAGTTAGTCCATACAGATTGCTAAGCGAAATATTGGGTGGTGTTGTTAGACCCCCGCTTTTTCAATTATTACACAGTATCAAAGTCCAATTGTATCACAACTTCAACAATAATACTATGGTGATATGTATCACTCCCCCTTAGTCAATACTCCATCTCACATGAAAACCACTCCCCCTTACACAATGATCCTAAAAGCATATGTATTTGTAGTGTGAACTACATATTAATTCCCCCCCCCCCTTTTTGTCAATAAAATTGGCAAAGGTACAAGAACGGGATCATAATGAAATTTCCGTAAGAGACATTTCATGACTGAGAGAAATAAACACACATCATCTTATTTAGATACAATCATATAGCCGAAGCTAACAACATTCATCAAGGAGTTTAAAGATACAAGATAACCCATCTAAAATTCCACAACCGCACACCCCTCAAGATATGACCATTAAGCACAAATTCAAAATAACTCTCCCCCATTTTATGTCATTCCCGAAAGAACAACAACGAGCGACCTTAATTTCAAGAGAAAAGAAGGATTTTTGTTGGACACCAGAACCATGAGAATGATTTTTATATCCAAAACTCAATCAAATTAATCACAAGAAAACCCAAGATTAATTTAATCAGAATACATAGCCAAATTAACCACAAAAGTGACCAATTTAATTCATTGTTCTCAACATAAGTAAGCTTACGGAGCAACGACTAAGATAACCATACAAGATAGTGATTGGCTTAATCGTTCATATACTCAACACAAGAAAAATTGTGTAGTAATAACTAAATAACCAAGAAGATGATTAATTTAGTTCTAAATGCTAACATAACGTACTTTACGGAACAACCAACCGAGCTAATCAAAAATAATCAACTTAGTTGTATCGTGCTCAACATAAGACACATCACGGAGCATCACAGTAATACAAAAAGATGGATCAATGAAGATCAATACCGTGGAATACACAAGGATTCATTCTTTTGCACAAGGATATACAATAGCAATAATCCTTGGATACAAAAGATTTTAACCTATCTTCCGTCAAAGATTGACAATATAGGCTTAACTTTTGTATATGTCAAAAGTCTATTCATCCTTAAATCAATACATGAATACCGATCGTGAATGACTTTACTTTTGACAAAATATGGGACAACATAGTTCACGGACGTAAACACACATATCGCATAACAATATTGCAATATATAAAACCATAAGGATTAATACTGCAAAAATCATCTTCCAAACAAATTTAGAATTTAAACCAATAAATCTAAAAAAATGAAGATGAAAACGTTGGACATAGCTATGTGTAATCACAATAATGGTTATTCCAAACTCTAGTAATCCTTCTCAAAAATAAGAATAAATTCTCATAAGAAGTTTCTTAGGCAACAAGAAAAACTCGTAATGCACATACAAGATGATTTGTCCTTATAGGGTAGAATCAATCTTTTTCGCATGGATTTACACCAATAATAGCTACCAAAGGCATATAAAAAGATTTTCTTAACAAAGAAGAACATACAAAGCCAATAACGACTATGCACCATAGTTCACAAAGGATGATTGTGAACATTCAAGAATTCCATAACACTGCGTACTACTTTCCATTCTTGAACTTCCTTCTTTTTGATTCACCAATAACATTCTTGTAAAAGCTAAAAATTATCTTAGAAGAGTATTCCAAGAATCCAAGTGCCCAAGTTCAAGAGAAGTTGAACAAGTGCAACGTAACGGAGCAAAATACTCAAAAACAAGAGACAGGACAAATACCAATCTTAACTCATCCAAATTCAAGGTTTCTCATCTCCATTTTAAATAAAATTCAAAGAGGAAGAGATTGCAAAAATAATGAGGTCAATCCGAGTTCGTACGAAGAAGTTACGGCCAAGACAAGTTTACCGAATATCGACGTCAAGTATGCATACGGGTTTGCAAACGTTTTTTCGTAACTAAAAAAGTTTGCAAACTGGGTTTTCGAAGTTAAACCCCTGGATTTTGATTTTAAATGATGGTAAGCATACCTGGTAGGTGTACCATGAAGTCCAAACATCCCAAACTACTATTTTCAAACCTAAACGTTTGAGAACCTCAAACACAGATCAAGTTAGGTAGAAATGAACGATAAGAAAGGTACATGGATTATTATAAACCCAAAAATTGATCAAGTTGTAGATGGTGGATTTTCGACAAAGGCTAAATTTGTAAACTCATAATTATACGAAGCTCTGATTCATCAATCAGACGTGAGTATCGAGACACGGGTCTCTCATCGAATTCTCAACGGAGAGTACTTTCTCTCAGATTACATGTAGATATGTAGTCTCACGACTGGACAACGACATATCTCATGAATACTGAATAATTTCAGTGATTATTTCTATATAGCATCACGAGATGGACGGCTCCTAGACATCTTGCTCTGCTAGTATAGAGCGATGACGTCTTCAGGAACAAACAACAAGTTTACCCTGACTATATAAAGGATATGACTTATGGGCAAGCTCGTATCAGGATAATTAATGCTCCTAGACAGCTTTCTCTGCTAGTATAGAGCCACAAAGTTAATTATTCCTAATTGCAATCGCTCCTATTCCATGGTCGAATCCACGACTGGTCCCATGGAATGACAATAAAAATTGTTCTGATTCTATGATCAAATCCATGACTTGATCTCATAGAATAGCAATAGCTATATTATCTCATTACTCTGATTTCATGATCGAATCCACAACTGGTTTCATAAATGGTAATAGATAAACCTTAATTACTCTGATTCTATGGTCGAATCTACGATCCCATGGAATGGTAATGCTCACTTTATTATTCTGAATTCGTAGTCGAATCCTCGGCTGATCCTATGAATTAATAATAAACATCTTATTACTCAGTTTTGTGAATTATTCTCCACTGAATTCCACAATTAGTAATAAATAATCAATAACCGGGCGTCTGAGCTACCTCTAAGTAAGCCCCGATTCAAATGGTGAAGGTGTATTCAACGATGATACACTAACAGTCACCACACGAACGAGTATTTCAAAATACAACGAAACGATGAACCTATGCAAAATAGAGAAGGAAATAATAAATAATTAAAAATATTGACCAGGGTGCTGGGAGAACGGACACACGACCGACCGACCGTGTCGTGGTCAATCCCATGCCAGTTTTATATTTTTAATGCATTTTATTATTTTCCATGATTTGATGAAAATCCTCTCGTTTTATCAAATCTCCTTCGTCTCGAGGAAACTCCTCGGTTTCATGGTACTTCCATAAATCCATAAAAAATAATATAAAATTAAGGAAAGGAGTGTGGGGCATGGCGATTGGCCAACCGGCCATGCCTTGGTCCCAACCGGCCCCACATCCACGGTTCCTTATTATTTATTATGATTTATCTAATTTCATGAAAAAAACCCTTGAATTCATGGTATTTTTGCACAAATCATCAAATAATAATAAATAATATAAATTATGAAAACTTGTGGGACCGGGCCTTGGCCGGCCGGCCATTCCCTAGCCGGTCCCACACACCCCTTTGTTTTATTATTTTATTATTAGTTTTCCTTGAATTCATCAAATTCCTTGATTCCATGGTATTTCTCTCAAATTAGGAAAAATTCCCTCAAATCATCAAAAATACCTAAAAAATATTAAAAAATTATGAAAACTCGTGGGACCGAGCCCAAGCCGGCCGGCCATGCCTCCACGGTCCCACACGCCCTTGTTTTTATTATTTTATATTTTTTGCTTCCATGAACTCATGAAAACTCCTTCAGTTCATGGAAACTCCCTAAATTCATCAAATTTCTCAAAATTCATGAAGTTTTCATAAAATCATCAAAATATTATAAAATTAGGGAAACTCGTGGGACCAGGCCCTAGCCGGCCGGCAATGCCTTCCATGGTCCTACACACCCTTATTTTTAATATTTTTTGCTTCCTTGAACTCATGAAAACTCCTTCAATTCATGGAAACTCCCTAAATTCATCAAATTTCTCAAAATCCATGAATTTTTCATAAAATCATCAAAATATTATAAAATTAGGGAAACTCGTGGGACCGGGTCCTAGCCGTCCGACCATGCCTTCCACGGTCCCACACGCCCTTATTTTTATTATTTTAATATTTTTTGCTTCCTTGAACTCATGAAAACTCCTTCAATTCATGGAAACTCCCAAAATTCATCAAATTTCTCAAAATTCATGAATTTTTCATAAAATCATCAAAATATTATAAAATTAAGGAAAAGGCACCACGAGACCGTGGTCATGACCGGCCGACCATGCCTTGACCACGGCGGTCCCACGCCTCCTCATTCCTTATTTTATAATGATTTTTCATCATCTCATGGTGTTTTCCTCAGTTTCGTCGAAACCCTAATTTTGGCATATTTTCTCGAATGGATGCTCGATTGCACGCCAGAAAATATCAAAATTCTCAGGACTGAGACGCGGACACCTTGGGGACACGAGGACGCTATCTTGACTGACTAAGATTGGCTCTTTGGCTCACGGAAGCCGGTCCCATCAATTTTCACAGTTTTGACCTAATTTGCACAATTGCTCGTATTAGGTCCAAAACTCTTACAAACACTTTGGATTTTCATGAAGTGATCGTCAGGCGGTCACATGACAACCCAGGGCCGGTTTCATGACTCCATGGTCGGTCCCTCGCCTCGTCATAATTAATTAGGTTTTCTCACCTAAGACGTGCATTTTGGATAAATGATTAAGCCAACATTTAATCATTCTTCCACCAACAAATCGTCAACTCTTCAGGAGTTCTTCGTATTTTGCTCACGTGAGCATATGGACACTACATGGTTGATCCACGGTCCCATGTAGTCGCTCCCTCCTTCGTCCCATGGTTAAAATTCCGACGAACCATGAATTGATCATCAATTGATCAAATTAGGGTTTCTGAATCCAAGGGTCATCATTCCAGATTCCAACCTTAATAATTTTACGACGACCTCATGGTCATTAATCTTATTAATTATGCTCGGTTCAACAACCAGTACTTTAATTAATATTTTGGTCACGCTGCCAATAATCCATCAGATGAGCAACACTTGCTCAGACGATCAAATATTCAACAATTCATCACATGAGCAACACTTTCTCAGATGATAAATATTTGCTCAAACCAAGGAATATTGGTTCAACAATCAATATTCAACGATCCATCGAATGAGCAATACTTTCTCACTTCATCGTAAGAACTATACCTCAGTCTCATGACATGTTCAATTCATGAGTTTCAGAACATCATGTTCAACTCAGCAACTACATGGACTCATCGTCCCATCAAACCACGAAGTCATTAATTGACTAACAAACCACGAGACGTCAATCGTGTCACTTGGGGGGATATCACTTAGGGTTTTGGTCTGGCGGTCTACGACACATGTGTTGAAACACACGATGGAATGTGAGCAAGTCGTGCAATCAGTTGAAGAAATTCACGAGGTAGTGGGTGGAAAATCGACCAAGTCTCCACACGTTGAGCAACTGGTTTCAAACACGATCTCCACTTCCCCACTCCTTGATTCCATCAACTATCACACTTCATGGAATCATGGTGTCTACAATTACAACAATATAAATAAGTCTCAAAATCGTGATTGAATCATCATCGGTATCATCAATCTCACGTGAAACTGACAACACGAGATCATCAACTCATCAATTGAGCAACTATTCTCAATTGAGCAATTTCAATCACTCAGAGCTTATCGTATTCAGAATTCACACACCACAATCTTTGATTACCAATTCCACACATTTATCAGCTTCCCTCCTACAGATCAACCCATCCTCTCTTATGACCGAATTTACTCTGGAACGGTCATTGTCTTGATTTAGGCCGGAGTACTACAGATTGATCTCTCGAATCTAAAGCACCCCCTTTGCAGCGGTGCATCTGTGTGAGGTTTAACATTTCGCTCGGTTCGAGGAGTCTCCTACGCGCGGTCGTATCCTCAATTCCTTAAAAACCAGCAAATCGTTTTTCCCCATCTACACAAGTTTATAGTCATACCTTTTTAGAAGAACCCAATTGAATTCTACAGCCTTACCGAACATAATCTGTGCGCCCCAACTGTAGGATCAGAATCTCGCAAAAATAACACCTCAGCGAAATTATCAACAACACAACAACGTCGCAGAATAATTCCAGAAATGACGTCAGCTAAAATCATGAGAAAAATGTGATGATTCTGCGAAAATAAGAGAGTGTGCGAGATTAACATTCTTAAGGTTGCGAGAATGTCGCAAGCCATATCCAAAAATAAATGACAGATTAGCTGTCATCCACTATGTATTTCCCTATAAATAGTCGTTCAGTTGTAAAGGAAGGAGAGAGATCTTTTTCTGAGTGAAAAGCAAGTAAATAGGAGAGAGAAAATCTAGAGCAGTGGTTATTCTTGATCCCTTTATCTTTCCTTATAATATTGTTCAAAGATTCATCAATAAAATTAAGATTGTTGATCTAAAATGAGTTGAATGTTAATGAAATCTTGTGAGGGGTGTAGTGTAGGATTTCCTGCAACTACATAATGGCGCTAGAAACAGGGACGGGTTGAAGATTGAAGATTATTCTAGAAAAATTTGAAGATTAATATTGAGATTTGTGAAGATTTGGAGTGATTGAGTAAGAATTTTACATAATCTCTTGCAATTCATTAATATTGAAGAAATGGCTAGAAGAAGAAATGCATCAGAACAACTAACTATTGTTAGAAGAAGCAAGAGATAACGATGGAAGAGAAATTATGAATATTGCGAAAATATAGCCACTAGAGAAAAGGAAATCAATTAATAACTTGATGAAAATTCATAAGAAACAAAAGATTAGTATTGGAGAACAATTAATAACCTTCTCTGTCAGAAATCATATCTCTAATCAAGGCTGTATGCTCAACTTGGAGACTAACATTTACACCTAAATCTTTTCTGGCATCATCTAAGATTTTCGCAGCCCAAGCGAATTCATCCTCATTACTTATAAGAAGGCGAGAACGAATTTGGTTTTCTCTGTCACAGAGCTCGGTATTCTTGCGGCTAGCTTCATCTCATTCAAGTTGAACTTCAAGAAGGGTCTCTTGGAATTTCGCCAAAGCCTTAGCACCTTGATCAGAGATGCGATCCTTATCATCTATGAGACTGCTAATTTTGGTTCTCAACTCATTGATTTTCTCTTTAAAATTAAGAAAGAGACGCATAAATCGGTTGTCTAAACCTAAACTAGATCTATAGTCAATTTCTAAGAGGCGAAATTTGGATCTTAGTTCATTCAGGGAAAGAGATGAAATTTTATCATTTGAGAAACTATTTAAAGATTTATTAAGACGCTCAAGAAGGGTATCATTATCCAAGGCATTAGGAAATGAACGAAGAATGGTAGCTTCATCAGAAAGACCATAAATGTCTGCAAAAAGGATCAATTAAATAAGATTAAACAACATGTTGAATGAATGAAAGGAAAGGAGAAAAGTAACATACCATAGAGCTGATTATTAGCTTGCTGAAAACTAGAGATTTTGTTCTTATACGAAGAAGAATCAATTTCTAGTTGTTTGTTTTTCTCGCGAAGACATTTGACTTCATCCTCCAATTCCTCATTCTTTGTGCGAAATTGAAGATTCTTCTTTCTAAGATTTTCGCATCTCCTCTCTAGATCTAAAGCAACAACGAAAGAAGCTTTTCCAGCCTGCAAGAAAATATAAAAAGTATTAAAATAGAGAGAGATTTTGAACTACAACAATGAAGAAATAAAAGGATGAAAGCATACCAGACTATTAAGAGAATGCAGGAAATTGGGAGTCACTGATCTAGAAACTCCATGAAAAGAATTATCACCATCCAGCAAAGGAACATCGCAAATTGTAGCGAGAGATTTACAGGTGTTAGCAAATTGACTATCTCCTATTCCTTGCAAAGAATCAGAAAAGAGGCCAGAGAGCTTAGCCATAGAAGATTCAGATGGAGAATCTTCATTTGCAGCAGGGTCATCATTATCTTCATCATCCTCATCATTCTCGGAATTTTCATGAGAAGGAATATTTGAAGGAGAGGAAGAACGGACTTTTCTTTTCTTTGAAGGAGGAGCAGTTGGTCTTTCCCTGCGAAGATCACCTTTGCCTTTATCACCAATCTTCGAAACATTGGTAGACTCATCTATTTCAGCAATAATCTTCACACAACAGATAGAAATAAGAAATAGAGGCAACAATATATTATTTAAAATCATAAGAGAATATTTCTTACCTCATCTGTGTATGAGCGAAGAGCTAACAGGATACTAGCTTTCCCAGTCCTGTTATAACTATCTTTCAGTTTTTGGATCTGTAGAATGTCGCAAGAGTCAGCGAACAAAAGAATAAAGACAAATAAAGAAATATAAAGTGAGCGAAGCTGGAAGAAACATACCTCTTTCTCCTTCTCGGACCAAGAGAATACCCAAGGTTGATAGGTAGCGAGATTCTCAGGAAGAACATTTGACCCAGCAATGTAAGGTCCTTTTAGCATCAGGGGAAAAACACACCATTTATCATCTTTGGATTGGCGAGGAGTTGTGTTCTTACCATAATGCCAATCAATATCTTGCATGAGTATTTTAGCTTCATCAATGTTATCTATCCTTTTCAAACGAATACCCCAGCGAGTATTCTCTTTCTTCATGGAGATCAATTCATAATTTTCAAAGAAACTCGCTACTGTGTATTTCTCAGCAATTATCTCCAGGTCTGCAAATTTAGGATCCCTAAGTTATTTGGAGTACAGAGATCATTTAACAGCACCACGGTTAGCAAACTCTATCATCAGACGGATACAATCCCCACTTAGTTGGAAGATAGCTCGCGAAAATCCCGAGTGAGCGAGAATTTCATAGAACAGAGGAATATCTGGGTCATAAAGAGGAATGGGGAGACCTGCGAGAATCTGACCTAGCGAAATTATAAAGGATATTTTTTCCTCGAAGAAATAAACACCATTAAGACGAAAAGACGTGAGCGGTTGAAAAGCAGCGGTTACAGAGGACGTGTCAAGAAACAAATGGAAGAAAGAATACGTGTGATAAATGCGGAATATGAAGACATGAACAACTGCGGCATTTCTCACATCATTCTCTACTTTGCAAAGAAGATATGAGAAGAGGCAAGATGTAGGATCAGAATCTCGCAGCAATAATGCCTCAGCGAAATTATCAACAACACAACAGCGTCGCAGAACAATTCCAGAAATGACATAATAAATGACGTCAGCTAAATGAGAAAAATGTGATGATTCTGCGAAAATAAGAGAGTTTGCGAGATTAACATTCGTAAGGTTGCGAGAATGTCGCAAGCCATATCCGAAAATAAAGGACAGATTAGCTGTCATCCACTATGTATTTCCCTATAAATAGTCGTTCAGTTGTAAAGGAAGGAGAGTGATCTTTTTCTGAGTGAAAAGCAAGTAAATAGGAGAGAGAAAATCTAGAGCAATGGTTATTCTTGATTCCTTTATCTTTCCTTGTAAGATTGTTCAAAGATTCATCAATAAAATTAAGATTGTTGATCTAAAATGAGTTGAATGTTAATGAAATCTTGTAAGGGGTGTAGTGTAGGATTTCCTGCAACTACACCAACTCTTGTGCTTCCCTCACCGTATACATAGCAGGGCATTTCTTGGTGAGGATGTGAAAAAGCGGGGGTCTAACAACACCACCCAATATTTCACTTAGCAATTTTTATGGACTAACTCCTAAATACTTTGCTAGAGAATCAACTAGACAGTCAGACTCAATCTAGATAAAAGTATCTCAAGGAGTTAATATCTCTCTCTTGATTTGATTTTTACTCAAGCTAAAAACAATAGCGAGTCTTTATCAAATACAAGGAATAACTTGGACGGTACCAAAGACCAATATCCAAGGATCAATCAATATCAATCAACGACCAAAGGTCGGATTTCCAATTGATGATCACGAACGCACAACCTGTATTATTTCAATTATATAACATATACAATGCGGAAAAGAAATAACACAGACACCAGAAGTTTTGTTAACGAGGAAACCGCAAATGCAGAAAAACCCCGGGATCTAGTCCAGATTGAATACACACTGTATTAAGCCACTACAGACACTAGCCTACCCCAAGCTAACTTCAGAATGGACTATAGTTGAACCCCAATCAGTCTCCCACCGATCCAAGGTACAGTTGTACTCCTACGCCTCTGATCCCAACAGGATACTGTGCACTTGATTCCCTTAGCTGATCTCACCCAGAACCAAGAGTTGTTGCAACCCAAAATCACAGACTTGATAATAAACAAATCTGTCTCACACAGAAAAGTCTATCAAAGGATAAATCTGTCTCCCACAGAAAAACCCTAGGTTTTGTTCCGTCTCAAGATATAAAATCAAGGTGAACAGGAACCAATTGATAATTCGGTCTTATATTCCCGAAGAACATCCTAGATTAATCAATCACCTCTCAAAAATCCTTCTTGACTACACAAGCGGTTTGTCGAGGAATCACAAACTGTGAGACGAAGATGTTTGTGACTTCTTTATTTTTCCTATCGGAGAACTCTCACGATCTCAAGCCAATCAATAGATTGTACACGTACGATAGAAGATGCAAGATCAGATCACACAACTACGATAAAAATAGTATCGGTCTGGCTTCACAATCCCAATGAAGTCTTTAAGTCGTTAACCTGGTTTTAGAGAAGAAAACCAAAGGTTAAAGGAGAATCGACTCTAGCGAGAGCACTAGTATCACACAGACGTGTGGGGATTGGTTTGGAACAATGCTAGATGTCTCCTTTATATAGCCTTCAAATCAGGGTTTTTCCTTAGTTACAAAGCAATCAATATTCAACGTTAGATGAAAACCTGATTTACATTCATATTTCTCAACCGTTAGATCGAAAACTTAGATTGTCACACACACTTGGTAGACGTTTACTGGGTTTGTGAAAATCGTGCCCAAACGTGTACGTGTATGTTGGTTCAACATAGTAACCCAAAAGGTTAACCATATGAGCATTTCATATTAACCTAGTTATTCTTCACCATAACTAGTTCAATTGACTCAAACGAACTAGTTAGAGAGTTGTTCAATTGCTATGAGATCTTATGTAACTTCACAAGACATAATTGAAACAAAGATGATTCGTTTCGATTTGAATCGACTCATGAACTTTATAGCCACGGTTTGCATAAAACGTTTCTTAGTAATTTAAGTTTCATGTTCATAGCACATCTTTAGATCATAACCACTTAAGCTCACAAACAAGTTCGCGGACTTAAGGCAACCGACAGAGTTTTCCAAACTCAGAGAAAATCTCGGCAAAGAGACTTCCGCCAGTTCACGGACTGAGTTCGTGGACTAACACGGAAACGAGTTTTTGGAAAATCCCAGCAGAAATTCTTAGTAAGAGAACTTCCGTCAGTTCACGGACTGGGTTCGCGGACCTGGCAAAGCCAATTCCCCCGGTTTCTCTCAATTAACAAAGTTAGAAAACTTCGGATTAAGGAATACATGGTTATGTAATCTAAACTCTCATTCCAATCATTGAGACATTCTCATAGGACGTTATATAGCCGTTATTCACAGACCGTTTCACGTCAGAGCAATTATCAAAGTAATTGAAACTTTTCATGACTTTCGTCACTAGGTGAAGATAAACTTGATCAAAGCGAAATTCTTTACCAACACATGATTTCGAGATATGGATAGGCGAGATATACTCGGCTCGAAATATCAAATGTGTATGATCCAGTCTATATAGCATACGACTTTTGTCTCATAAGAAGTAGGAGATAGAAGAGATAGACTTTTGAGTGATAGATAAGTTCAAGTCTCCACATACCTTTTTGTTGATGAAGTTCCATGGTTCATTGAATAGATCTTCGTCGTTGTATGATGAATCTCCATGAAGTCCTTGAGCTTAACTACACTTTTCTATCCTAATCCGAGACTTAGCTATGTAGACTAGAAATCAAGACTCATAGTTTTGATCACTAACATTGACAAACATACTTGAGATAGCAACGCATGCGAGGTCGACCGAGCTATGCTCTAACAATCTCCCCCTTTGTCAGTTTTAGTGACAAAACTATTAATACATATGTAATACAAAAAAGATAAACTTTAGTGGCTCCTATTCCATAGTCTAATCTTCAACGTTCCTTGAAATCTTCGTCCTTCCCGGTACTCCAATGATCCCAAAGGTTGTAATTAGTTTAGCACCACCGTTGTTGAAGATCCGTAGCTTATAACAATGAGAGAAATCGAGATTCTCGATCATTATTATACAGTGTCATAGTATCATTATGTAACATCAAAGTCCAATTTCATCACGACTTTAACAATAATACTATGGTGATATGTATCACTCCACCTTAGTCAATACTCCATCTCGATCATGGAAACCACTCTCCCTTACACAAGGATCCGAAAACCATATGTATTTGTAGTGTGAACTACATTATTTCTCCCTCTTTTTGTCAATAAAAATGGCAAAGGTAAAAGAATGGGATCATAATGAAATTTTCACAAGAGACTTTTCATAGACTAAAAGAAAAAAAATACATACCAACTTAATTTAGATGCAATCATAAAGCCGAAGTTAAATGCATTCATCAAGGAGTTTTAAGATACATGATAACCCCTATAAAATTCCACAGCCGCACACCCCGCAAGATATTACCATTAAGCACAAGTTCAAAAGAGCTCTCCCCCATTTGATGTCATTCCCGAAAGAACAACAAGAGCGACCTTAATTTCGAAAGAAAAGAAGGATTTTTTAATTGGACACCAAAAACCATAGAAATGATTTTCTATATCCAAAACTCAACCAAATTAATCACAAGTAAACCCATGATTAATTTAATCGTAATCCACAACTAAATCAAACCACAAAGGTTATCAATTTAATTGAAAGTGCTCAACATAAGTAAACTTACGAAGCTACGACTAAGGTAATCATACGAAGATGACTAACTTAATCGTTCACATACTCAACATAAGTAAAAACCTTACGGAATATACGACTACATTAACTAATAGAACATGATTAGTATAGCCGTTCATATACTCAACACAAGGACTTGTGGAATATATGAAAACTCAACTAGACTAATTACAAGAGAACCCATAACTAATCTAATTGGAATACAGACAACCAAACTAATCACCTAAGTAATCAATTTAATTGTCAAAAGTTTTTGCTCAACAAAAGAAGACTTTCAGAGTAAATAACTAAATAACAAATCAAGATGATTAATTTAGTTTATAATGCTCAACATATAACATCTTATGGAACAACCAACAAAGCCAATTAGAATAATCGACTTAGTTGTATCGTGCTTAACATAAGATACACAATGGAGCCTTCACGGTAATACAAAACAAAATGGATCAATGAAGATCAATACCGTGAATAACATACAAGGATCTATTCTATTTTCCATCATAACGACATAATAGACTTTATCCTTGTCAAACAAAAGATTTCATCCTATTTTCCATCAAATAAATGACTGCATAGGCATAACTTTTGTATTTGTCAAAAGTCCATTCGTCCTTTCATCAATACGAATACCAATTCATGAACGACTTTACTTTTGACAGCATATGGGACCTTCAAGTTCACGGACGCAAACAATACATATCCCATAAACAAATTGCAATATCACAAAATCATAAAGATCAATACTGCAATAACATCATCCTCCAAATATTTTTAGAATTTAATACCAATAAACCTAAAAAAAATAACATGAGAAGATGAAAACAAAAATAGCTATGTGTAGTCACAATCTTCGTTATTCAAATCACTAGTTATTCTTCCAACTAAACCAAAAAGAAGACATACTAGGTATCTAAAACAGGGGACAAGCTAAAGGGAAACGGATTCCGGTGTATCCTCAACCGCGAACAGGAACACGGGAGGTTCAGGATCCATACGAGACAAGAAGTCTTCAAGCTTGTGATCGACAGTCTTCTCAGTATCAATGGAGAGATGATTCTCTTTTCGAATATCCTTGATTTGATATTTTATGAGACCAAGGTCAGACACAACCTTTTCCAACTCAATTTTCACCATATCAAGACCTTTAAGAGTATCAACAAGCTGTTGTTTTGCTTCCCCAAAATACTTAAGAAAGTCATGAACAACTTCAGCATAAATCATATCATCCTTTTCAACATCTTCATGAGTATAGGCAAAGAAGCATGAGGCATTGGGATGATCTTCATCTACAAGTGTTCTCTTCCTCTTGGAATCAACCTCAACACCTTTGTCAAGAAATCCTTTTGCGAAACCACCATAACAAGAAGAGGAGGAAGATATTCTTGAAAATCCGAAAACAACCAGGAATACACGTACGTGACTTGTAACCCTAAGAAGTTGGATATTTATTCTTGGGGACGACCATTTAGGGTTTTATCAAAAACGTTGACTCGGGTCAGAACAGAATCCGTTCGAGTACAACAAATACCTATTGAGAATAAAGTCCTTCAAACATTTTAAAAACAAGACCTAAAAATAAATTTTAAGACGGTATGCAACATCTTCTTTTGACTTAACCAACACTTTTTCTTAGCGGATCTGTCAACATAAGTTTAGCTATGGACGATAAGAAAATAGTTTAACTTAAAAGATGCAAGCAACAAGTATACATGTTTTTAACACAACTTACTCAACAGGATTTTATATGAGTAAGTTCTCGAACCTTGTGATTAATTAGCACAAGTACGAGCCACAGGCTCATTACGAGGTTTATGTCTTTGGTTAAGTTTGTTTTTCCTCTTAGTCTTAGAGAGGGATCCTGTTTGACATGAGAAATTGTCATAAAATTTACTGTCATCAAAATAAGAGACATAGTTAGAGTTCTTACTAGAAGTGCCTTGACATGAGGAAGAAGATAATCTGTTGACAAGCTCTTTGTATCTTACAATTATCTCTTTAATATCTTTTCTTATCTTATCAATCTTCCTTTCTTCTGGAATGACTTTCTCAACAGGAACAATGTTGCTTTTAGAGACAAGGGATTGAACTTCCTTTGTACAATGTTTATTAAGACGTCTATTCTGCCCTTGAACATTGGAGGAACTCACTGTACTGACTTTCCTGGTTGCATACACAGGATATGTACGAAAACCAATTTGCTCAATCATACGGATGTCAGTCACACCTTTGAGAATCAAATCTAGGTTGTGTTGAAGTTGAACTAAGGAGTCTTTATTCAACTTGAAGTTTCTCTTTTGTCTAACAGAACACTTGGTATCACAAATAAGACATACCTTTTGATCATTTGAATGATTGGAGGATGCAGTCTTAATATCATCGTCAGAGGAGTTGTCTCTTTTACAGAATGTCCCAAGTTCAAGATTGGAGGAAACATTAGGAACATATGTATTTACTTCTGAATGTAAAGCATCAGAAGTTTTTGGTACATTAGATTGCTTTGAACATCCTTGAATGGAGAGTTTATTCAAGCGGCGTTCAATATCCAAGGCATCCTTTTCGAGGCTGGCCTCAAGAGTCAAGCATGAAGACTAATCTTCAGCGTTGCCATGGACTTTGCAATCTCTTACCATACCAAGAAGAACATTGACATGGTCTTTTAACTGATTCATTCTAACAGCTTGAATTCTAACAAGATTTAGAATCAATTTACTCTCTTCAGCTGTATCCCATTCATTAGAAGAGAAGGTCTCTTTCGAAGGGTAATCATGAACACTCATGTCATTATTTGTCTGTCTTGTCGAACCACAAGGTTTCTCTATATTCGAGATTGAAATTTTCTCTTTAATAGATTTAGACGAGAGAGAATCTTTATTACTGGTGACGTGTTTATCCGAGATAGTACTCTTGTCTATAGAGTCAGATCGGTACAAACACAGACTAATGAGGTCTTAGTGTGTTTGCTTGCTCTGATACCAATTGAAAAAGCGGGGGTCTAACAACGCCACCCAATATTTCGGTTAGCAATATGTATGGACTAACTCCGAAATACTTTGCTAGAGAATCAACTAGACAGTCATACTTAATCTAGATAAAAGTATCTCAAGGAGTTAATATCTCTCTCTAGATTTGATTTTTACTCAAGCTAAAAACAATAACGAGTCTTTATCAAATACAAGGAATAACTTGGACGGTACCAAAGACCAATGTCCAAGGATCAATCAATATCAATCAACAACCAAAGGTCGGATTTCCAATTGATGATCACGAACGCACAACCTGTATTATTTCAATTATATAACAAATATAATGCGGAAAAGAAATAACACAAACACCAGAAGTTTTGTTAACGAGAAAACCGCAAATGCAGAAAAACCCCGGGACCTAGTCCAGATTGAATACACACTGTATTAAGCCGCTACAGACACTAGCCTACTCCAAACTAACTTCGGACTGGACTATAGTTGAACCCCAATCAGTCTCCTACCGATCCAAGGTACAGTTGTACTCCTACGCCTCTGATCCCAGCAGGATACTGCGCACTTGATTCCCTTAGATGATCTCACCCACAACCAAGATTTGCTGCAACCCAAAATCACACACTTGATAATAAAAAAAATTGTCCCACAAAGAAAAATCTATCAAAGGATAAATCTGTCTCCCACAGAAAAACCCTAGGTTTTGTTTCTTCTTAAGATATAAAATCAAGGTGAACAGGAACCAATTGATAATCCGATCTTATATTCCCGAAGAATAGCCTAGATTAATCAATCACCTCTCAACAATCCTTCTTGACTACACAAGCAGTTTGTCGAGGAATCACAAACAGTGAGACGAAGATGTTTGTGACTTCTTTATCTTTCATATCAGAGAACTCTCACGATCTCAAGCCAATCAATAGATTGTACTCGTACGATAGAATATGCAAGATCACATCACACAACTACGATAAAAGTAGTATCGGTATGGCGTCACAATCCCAATGAAGTCTTTAAATTGTTAACCTGGTTTTAGAGAAGAAAACCAAAGGTTAAAGGAGAATCGACTCTAGCGAGCGCACTAGTATCATACAGACATGTGGGGATTGGTTTTGCACAATGCTAGATGTCTCCTTTATATAGCCTTCAAATCAGGGTTTTTCCTTAGTTACAAAGCAATCAATACTCACCGTTAGATGAAAACCTGATTTAGATTCAAGCTAATATTTCTCAACTGTTAGATCGAAAACTTAGATTGTCACACACACTTGGGTAAACGTTTACTGGGTTTGTGAAAATCGTGCCCAAACGTGTACGTGTATGTTGGTTCAACATAGTAACCCAAAAGGTTAACCATATGAGCATTTCATATTAACCTAGTTCTTATTCACCATAACTAGTTCAGTTGAATCAAGTGAACTTGTTAAAGAGTTGTTCAATTGCTATGAGGTCTTATGTAACTATACAAGACACAATTGAAACAAAGATGATTCGATTCGGTTTGAATCGACTCATGAACTTTATAGCCACGGTTTGCATAAAACATTCCTTAGTAATTTAAGTTTCATGTTCAGAGCACATCTTTAGAGCATAACCACTTAAGCTCACAAACAAGTTCGCGGACTTAAGGCAACCGGCAGAGTTTTCCAAACTCAGCAGAAAATCTCGGCAAAGAGACTTCCGCCAGTTCGCGGACTAGGTTCGCGGAATGAGTTCGCGGACTAACACGCAAACGAGTTTTTGGAAAATCCTAAGCAGAAATTCTCGGTAAGAGAACTTCCGTCAGTTCGCGAACTGAGTTCGCGGACTGGGTTCATGCACTTGGCAAAGCCAATTTCTCCGGTTTATCTTAATCAACAAAGTTCAAAAACTTCAAATTAAGGAATTGTGGATGGGGCAAAAAAATTTACTGGTTTTCACGGGATTGAGGAGACGACCATACGAAGGAGACTCCTTGAACCGAGCGAAATGTCCAACCTCACACAGATGCACTGCAAGAAGGGAGTGCTTTGAATTCGAGATATCAATCTGTAGTACTCCGGCCTAAACCAAGACAATGGTCGTTCCAGAGTAAATTCGGTCACAAGAGAGGATGGGTTGATCTGTAGGAGGGAAGCTGAGAATTGTGTGGAATCAATGGTAATCAAAGATTGTGGGTGTGTTATGTATTCTGAATAAGATAAGTTCCGAATGATTGAAGTTGCTCAGTTGAGAGTAATTGCTCAATTGATGAGGTGTTGATCTCGTGTTGTCTGTGAGACGTGAGATTCTCCGTTTTTGTCTTCAATCATGATTCAGAGACTTATTTATATTGCTGGAATTGTAGACATCATGATCCCATGAAGTATGAAAGTTGATGGAATCAAAGAGTAGGGAAGTGAAAATCGTGTTTGAAACCAGTTGCTCATCGTGCGGAGACTTGGTCGATTTTCCATCCACTACTTTGTTAACTCCTTCAACTGATTGCACGACTTGCTCAGATTCCATTGTGTGTATGAACACACGTGCCGTAGACTGCCAAACCAAAACCCTAGTTGATATCCCCCCAAGTTACACGATTGATGTCTCGTGAACGTGGAGTCTGCAGAGCAGATGTGTATTTAGTCAGTTGCTGACTTCATGGGACGATGAGTCCATGTATTTGCTGAGTTGAACATGATTCTGCAAAATGTTCTGAAACTCATGAATTGAACGTGTCCGTTGAGACAGAGGTGTAATTCTCACGTTGAGGTGAGCAAGTATTCCTCATTTGATGAATTGTTGAATATTGATAGTTGAACCAATATTCCTTGGTTTGAGCAAGTGTTGCTCGTCTGATGAATTATTGGCAGCGTGACCGAAATAAAACATTAATTAGAATACTGGTAGTTGAACCGAGTATAATAAAATGGTGATCATGAGATCGTCGTAAAATTATTAGCGTTCGAATATGGAATGATGATCCTTGGACTCAGAAACCCTAATTTGATCAATTGATGACCGCGTGATAGTTTATTGAAAATTTAACCATGAATGAAGGAGGAACGACTACATGAGACTGTGGGTTGACCATGTAGCATCCATATGCTCGCGTGAGAAAATACCAAGACCCCTTGAAGAGTTGGTGAAAATATGATCAAATGCTGGTTCAATCATTTTTCATATAATTTTCGTCTGAGCCTTAGGTGATAAAACCTAATTAATTATGAAGAGGTGAGTGATAGACGCATTTATGTGTCTAATTTATCTCAATTGTGTATATTGTTAGTGCCCATTGTTGTACTTATTTTGGTTTTTAATCTCTTTGTAGGTGTTTTTGGATAAATAAGGCTTTGCGGCAAAAATTGGCTAAAAATGTGGCCCTTGGATTGCCGTTGATAGTGTACCGGAAATGCCCCAGAAGTGTGCCGGAAATACCCCTGAGGAACCCTGAAAAAGTGCGGAAAACATCCCAAAGAATTGCTAAAGGAATCCCTAATTTGGATAAGGGGCACCCCATTTCAAGGCATATGCTAAAGGGACTCCCAGTCTTGTTAAGGGGACACCACATTCAAAGTTCAAATAATGGAATTTGGCGGGAAAACTAAAGTTCACGTCTGATAATTTGCTGTTGGATTTCTGGGCAGTTTTGAGGGAGATTAAATCCCTGAAATCAATTGGGCTAGGCCTGTTAAGACTAAACAGACCGTATGCAAGTGATTTTATCGATCAACTTGGGCTGGAATGGCTGGGAGAAGCGATCAAAGTCCAAACAGGATACGTATTGTTCTGTCCAGTTTCAAGGATTTCTATGAAAGATTTTATGAGAGTTTTACGCTGGATAGTTACGTACTAGGTCCTGTTCAAGTCTTGATAAGAGTTTGGTGGAAAGATTATAGCTAACAGACGCGTATGAATAGCTTTGAGAAATATTTTCCGAGACTTTGGAAGAAAGAAAAAAAAAGAGATTTTATCGGGATTTCTTTGAGCTGTGAAGTATATAAGAGGTGGAGAGAAGTTAGAGAAGGTCTATCAAGAGTTTGGGGTCGAGCCAGAGCCAGAGCCAGGGGGAGCGAAGAAGAAGGAGTAGCAACAATGTTCACCTCCTGCTGCTGCTGCCATTAAAGAGATTCAAGAACACGAAGAACAGACTCTCCAGGACAGTCTTATTTTCAGCAGAGTCAGCAGCTGAGAAGCGTCGTTCTTCAACAGTTCCAGCGCAGTGGATGAGTGTCGTTATTTTACTGCAGTTCTCTGGTATCGTTCTTTTCTGGACGCTTATAGAGGGTCGTAGTTTTACTGTTTTATATTTTTCACTCTTTTAATCATATTTTGAGCATCAAGTATGTATTTTGAGAACATGATTATTATGAGTAGCTAAACCCCAATACTGGGATGATGGAGGAAACCATTCTTTATGCATGAGTAATTTTTATTTAATTCTTTTATGACTATTTGCACTATTATGAATGGAATTATGATTTTTATTGATTATTTGTGATTTTGTCTGATGATGTATGCTTAATCCATGAGATTCTTGATGCATCATGCTTATGATTTACATATAATACTTACAAAATCTATTTTTGGCAAAGTAAGAGTCGATATTTGTTATCAATATAAGCTTTAATTGTCTAGAATTAATAATTGAATCGCATGAGTATAAGAATTGGTGAAATCCTGAGTCCTAGTATCTCTTGATCCTGTGACAAATTTTGCATATATTTTTGTTTTAAAAATCTTTTCAAGTCCGAGCAACGAACTCTTATTTACCATAATCGAAATATTATAACAAAATGGCGCCGCCGACGCGGACTTGTATATAGATTTTTTTTTAGGTTTATTTTTTTTTTTATTATTTGTTCCTTTTTACTTTGTTTTTTTTTCTTTGATTTATAGGTTCGAAGTGGAGCACTAAGGACTTGGAGAGTAAAAAGCTTAAAGCGAAAAGCGAAAAGAGAAGAAAAAAGGACAATTTTAGGATTTAATTTTTAATTTTTAATTTTTTTAGAGTGTGTGAGGAAAACTGTAATTTTTTTATTTATTTTGGACTTTGGACTTTAAACAATTGGACTTTATTTCTTTTTTTTAACCCTACGGAAGGGTATTATTAAACAAAAAAAATTATATAAACTGTGTGCAGGGAAGGACGACGATTACTATATCATCTCGGCCCCTCGGGTTCGTACATGACATATGAGTCGTGGCCCGAGTCGACTTCAACGGTTCATCCCCCGTCTGGTACGGGAGGTAAGTCCATCGAAACACTCGCGAATCTCCTGTCAGCGGGTTTACTGTATTCCTTAAGGTGATTCATTGATTGAGGAAGAATTTGGACTGTTTTTAAATTCCTAGTAAAGGGCAAGGCCTGGCAAATACAAGATAAGGGTTTGGATTTCATCACCGTTCCCTTCTTGCCCGCCTTAGGAAAACGAAACCTAACGCGAACCCAAGCTTAAAATTTGGAATAGAACGAGACCGATAGGGTAACGAGCTTAATAGGAAACTCGTTCGAAAAATATTGGTTGCTCTTTAAGCACACTCCAAAGTTCATGATGTTTTCTGTGAGTTGAATGCGTGACTGCGCCGCCTTGTGATAGCGGTGAGGACTTGGGTATCAAAGCTCCACTGAGCTTCCCTCGCCTCAATTCAACTTACTTTGACTCGGATTGGGTATCAAAGCTCCACTGAGCTCCACTGATAGCGGTGAGGACTTGCTTAAATTGTAACGAATTCACTTTCGAAGGATAGAAGCTGGTCTAGAAACAATCTAAGTGGAGCCATCATGCTTTTTGTTTGCTAGATTTTATAGGTTTGATTTGGTCGAGTCAGCCTTGTTTGTGATTGTGTAGAATTCCCTTGCAATTAAGAATGTCGAGATGGTATGATAGAAGCCAATACAATGAATATCGACCTGAACTTGAATATGAACATCATCAGTTTTATTACCATGGTGGGAATAGTGGTTGGGAACGCCAAACTTTTCAAGGTTATGGTTCATACCATGGTGAGCCCAATCACTATCCTCACAACCATCAGTCATACGAGAAAAATTCTGCTAATTCCTCTTTACTTGAGTCGACACGTAAGTTAGCTGAGACAACACGTGAGTTCTCTGCAATGAATAACTTAGTTATGGACGAAAATAATGCAATGAGTGAACTTTCTTTACCTGATTTCCTAGATTACGTCAGGAATTCATGTGAGTCGGCCCAAAAGCTTTTGTTAGAGACCCAGAATAGAACTTCTCTAAAAGATCTAAATTTCCAAAATAGTGTTTCCAATTTTACCCTTGATGTAAATAGTGAATATTTGCCTAATCTAGAGGACGAGGTTAGAATAAAAGACACCACTTATTTAGATAAGGTTCAATCATCTTCGTACTATGATGATGAGGATAGCAGTAATGAAGAATCTGAAATATGTAGGCATAGTGATCAGGAGTCTAGTAATCCAATTGAGCTGTATAGTGATTATATTATTTCTAGTTCAAATCCAAATAATTTTTATGATTATTCACCTATTCAAAAGGACAAGGATTTGATTAAAGATACCACCGTTTTAGACGATGTAGTTTTTCCTTTTGATTACGAAGCCGATAGTGGTTTAGAGGAACGGGTTCATTTCGAAAATACTGTTTTAGAGTCTAGCGACTTAGAAACAATAGTCTTGGAAGAAGAAGATAGACCCGTAGAGATGATTAAAGATGCACTACCTGATAATAACTTAGAAGAATCTCTTGAATATTTTAAGGACTCTGAAGATACGGAAATTCAAGAAATAATTAGAGGTCTATCTAGAGACACTGAAAACTCTAAGTTTGGGGGTGATTATCACTTTCCTAGTGCCTTACCTTTAACTCTCAGAAAGTCCACACACTTAGGACTTGATATCTCTGCCTCGACCATTTTGCAAGATTACCTTCATACTCGTTTTCCCGAACCTAATGATGTCCTGAAAAAAAGTTCAGTCGTTAGAAACCCATCCTCTGGTTGATGTGGTTTGCCCAGGCTATGATACCCAGATTGACTTTGTTTTCCCACCAAATAGTTTTCTTCCAATTGTGGGAACGTATAGATTTTAAATGTGTCACTTATTAAGTTTTGAGACTAAGCCTAAGTACTTTAGGAAATTAGAATTGACACATTTGCTTCAGAATGACCACTACTCTGACTGTGGTCAACTATGTAAGTCATACCTAATTGACTTAGAGGATCCTAAATTATTTAGGTTATTTTGTGATTCCAGGTTCTTATCTGAGTTTTTCCAGACTCTAGGACCTAATAATTTGGATCCTACCTATGAGGAAATGCATCCGAGGAAAATAGTCTATTTAGACCCCTTCATAGAACCTGAACCTGAACCGCAATTAGCGATAGTTATCCAGAAACTAGGTAAGGGCATGCTAGTCTTGTACATTTTCTTGGTTCACTGCAGTTTCCTTTTGGCAGCTCTTTTTGGTTTTAAAGACCCACAGTTGTTCCGGCTACTGTTATACGGTTCGAGTTGACTAATCCTTGCTTAGTCTGGCTGAAGACTTTAAACTTAGCACTTCTTGGGAGGTAACCCAATATTCATGCGACACGGTAATATCTTTCCTTATCTCTTTTGCTTCAAATGGTAACATTTTCTCCTTGTTCATGCTTTTAATTTCATCTTTAGAACATTGAGGACAATGTTAGATTTAAGTTTGGGGGCGTGGGAGAAACTTTTTAGTTGCAATAAATAAACTCCAGAGCTTAGATATTTATGCCTATTTAGGATTGCACTAACCAATCTAAGTGGATGGAAGCATTTTGGTTGTAGGAGTTGAGGAACCAATCTGATTAGATGGCAACATCTAGAAGAGTCTATTCATAAAAGCACAGAGCTCAGGTGTTAGAAATAACATGATAGTTTCACCATATCTCGTTGAGTCCTTTTCACTTCTATTTTTATTTTATTTTGTTTTTAAACTTTGTTTCTCTAAGTGATAGGTGGGGCCCACGATTCAAGTTGTTACCAATGCTAGGGTGAATTAGAGTGATTGAGATACCATGGAAAAAAAAAGTTGAAAAAAAGTTGAAAAAAAAAAGAAAAAAGAGATGAAAAAAAATGGTAGTTACCAAAAAGTTG
>NC_039363.1:162768990-162849019 GCF_003573695.1 Papaver somniferum | reverse complement strand
CAAAAAGTTGAAAAAAAAAAAAGAAAAAAAAAAGGAGAGAAAATATTGAGACCAGACCATTTGACCAAAAGGAATAAATTCAATAAAGTCGACCACTGGTACCCTTGTATATGCCAGTTGTGTTGACCTAGAGTTAGGTTATCGACCACTGGTACCCTTGTATATGCCAGTTGTGTTGACCTAGAGTTAGGTTATCGACCACTGGTACCCTTGTATATGCCAGTGTGTTGATATTAGTCAGACTAGTATCTCAATCCATTAGGATAGGTTCATTTTGGCGGAGGCCTTCAGACAGATATGGGAAACGTCGTTCACTTAGTAAACATCAAGACCATATATGTTTTTCTATATCCATCTTCTTGATCTATCCATGTGATTAGTTTTGACTCCGAATATGATGTCCATAGTGCAACTATCTGAGTAGAGCTCTGTCACTTTATATGAATTTTAGTATGCTTGAGTGCAAACTCGTGTACAACAATTGGAATTTCGCATCAGGGTACTTCTTCCTGTAGTCAATAAGTATGCCAACCAAGGAGATTCTTTAGTGCCTTCCAAGGTTCTGCGTAGATAGCTAAGGTCTGGAGTACAGGTTTTGTGGGTATATCTCTGGTAATCCCTCCCGAGGCTATAACTCGGCCACTAGGGCCACCTAGGGGTTTAAAGGCTTATTGCATACGCTAAATGCAATCGACGATGCCTGCGACAGTGAGTTAGGATTTTATTTTGTAGTTTTGATTTGCTCGGGACTAGCAAATAATAAGTTTGGGGGTATTTGATAGACGCATTTATGTGTCTAATTTATCTCAATTGTGTATATTGTTATTGCCCATTGTTGTACTTATTTTGGTTTTTAATCTCTTTGTAGGTGTTTTTGGATAAATAAGGCTTTGCGGCAAAAATTGGCTAAAAATGTGGCCCTTGGATTGCCGTTCATAGTGTACAGGAAATGCCCCAGAAGTGTACCGGAAACACCCCGGAGGAACCCTGAAAAAGTGCGGAAAACATCCCAAAAGAATTGCTAAAGGCATCCCTAATTTGGATAAGGGGCACCCCATTTCAAGGCATATGCTAAAGGGACTCCCAGTTTGGTTAAGGGGACACCACATTCAAAGTTCAAATAATGGAATTTGGGGGGAAAACTAAAGTTCACGTCTGATAATTTGTTGTTGGATTTCTGGGCAGTTTTGAGGGAGATTAAATCCCTGAAATCAATTGGGCTAGGCCTGTTAAGACTAAACAGACCGTACGCAAGTGATTTTATCGATCAACTTGGGCTGGAATGGCTGGGAGAAGCGATCAAAGTCCAAACAGGATACGTATTGTTCTGTCCAGTTTCAAGGATTTCTATGAAAGATTTTGTGAGAGTTTTACGCTGGATAGTTACGTACTAGGTCCTGTTCAAGTCTTGATAAGAGTTTGGTGGAAAGATTATAGCTAACAGACGCGTACGAATAGCTTTGAGAAATATTTTCCGAGACTTTGGAAGAAAGAAAAAAAAGATATTTTATCGGGATTTCTTTGAGCTGTGAAGTATATAAGAGGTGGAGAGAAGTTAGAGAAGGTCTATCAAGAGTTTGGGGTCGAGCCAGAGCCAGAGCCAGGGGGAGCGAAGAAGAAGGAGTAGCAGCAATGTTCACCTGCTGCTGCTGCCATTAAAGAGCTTCAAGAACACGAAGAACAGACTCTCCAGGACAGTCTTATTTTCAGCAGCGTCAGCAGCTGAGAAGCGTCGTTCTTCAACAGTTCCAGCGCAGTGGATGAGTGTCGTTATTTTACTGCAGTTCTCTGGTATCGTTCTTTTCTGGACGCTTATAGAGGGTCGTAGTTTCACTTTTTTATATTTTTCACTCTTTTAATCATATTTTGAGCATCAAGTATGTATTTTGAGAACATGATTATTATGAGTAGCTAAACCCCAATACTGGGATGATGGAGGAAACCATTCTTTATGCATGAGTAATTTTTATTTAATTCTTTTATGACTATTTGCACTATTATGAATGGAATTATGATTTTTATTGATTATTTGTGATTTTGTCTGATGATGTATGCTTAATCCATGAGATTCTTGATGCATCATGCTTATGATTTACATATAATACTTACAAAATCTATTTTTGGCAAAGTAAGAGTCGATATTTGTTATCAATATAAGCTTTAATTGTCTAGAATTAATAATTGAATCGCATGAGTATAAGAATTGGTGAAATCCTGAGTCATAATATCTCTTGATCCTGTGACAAATTTTGTATATATTTTTGTTTTAAAATCTTTTCAAGTCCGAGCAACGAACTCTTATTTACCACAATCGAAATATTATAACAGTGAGGGCCCGACCAAGAGGTCATGAAACCGTCCCTGGGTGGTCACGCGATCGACTGACGATCATTCTATGAAATCCCCAAAATTATTTGGAGGAGTTTTGGACCTAATACGTTCAATTGCGCAAATTAGGTCAAATCGTGAAAATACGTGGGACCGGCTCCTTGCAAGCCAAAGAGCCAACCTTGGTCGGTCAAGGTAACATGCTCTCGTCGTCAACACGTCCGTGTCTCAGTCTTGAGAATTTTGATATTTTCTGGCATGCGTTTGAGCAACCATTTGAGAAAATATGACAAAATCAGGGTTTTGTTGAAACTGAGGAAACTTCATGAGATGAAGGAAAATAATTATAAAATGAAGCAATGATGAAGCGTGGGATCGCTGAGGCCAAGGCATGGCCGGACGGCGGGTGACCACGGTCCCATGGTGCTTTTCCTAATTTTATATTATTTTTCATGAATTTATGAAAATATCATGAAATAAAGGAATTTGTTGAAATTAAGGAGTTTCCTTGAAGTGAAGGGGTTTCCATGGGATCAAGGAATCAAATAATATTAAAATAATAAAAATAAGGGCGTGTGGGACCGGCTAGGGCATGGCTGCCGGCTTGGGCCCGGTCCCACGAGTTTCCCTAATTTTTATGTATTTTCCGTGTATTTTTCCATGATTTGAAGGAATTTCCTAATTTGAGAGAAATACCATGAAATCAAGGAGTTTCATGGGACGAAGGAAACTTTAAAATAATAATAATAAAATAAAGGGGCGTGTCGGACCGGCTAAGGCATGGCGGCCGGCTGGGGCCCGGTCCCACGAGTTTCTCTAATTTTATATTATTTTTCATGGATTTGTGAAAATACCATGAGATGAAGGAGTTTTCGTGAGATTAGGGAAATAATAATAAAATAATGAGGAACCATGAAGTGTGGGGCCGGACGGGATCAAGGCATGGCCGGTTGGCCAACAATCACGGCCCCACAATATTTTTCCCAATTTTATATTATTTCCTTCGTGCGAAGGAAGCACCATGAAACTGAGGAGTTTCCTCAAAACGAAGGATATTTGTTCAAATGAAAGGATTTTCATAAGATCAAGGAAAATAACAAAAATATGATAAAATATAAAACTGGCGTGGGATTGGCCACGGCACGGCCGGCCGGTCAATGATCCCAATCCCCTGGCGCCTTGGTCAATATTTTAATTATTTATTATTTTCTTTCCTATTTTGCATAGGTTCATCGTTTCGTCGTATTTTGAAATACTCATTCGTGTGGTAATTGTTAGTGTATCATCGTTGAGTACACTTACACCTTTTGAGCCGGGGATTACTCGGCGGTAGCTCAGACCCCCGGGCGTTGAATATTTATTACTAACCCATGGAATTCTGCTGGGAAGAACCATAGATTGAAGTAACGAAATATTACGAAAATATTTGAATTGTTTCAGAAATTCAGTGGATGAATCCAAGAATTTAGGAATAATTAACTTATGGCTCTATACTAGCAGAGCAAGCTGTCTAGGAGCATTAATTATTCTGACATGAGCTTGGTGGAGCTTCATATCCTTTATATAGTCAGGAAAACTTGTTGTTTGTATCCTGAAGATGGATCAGAAGTTCGATGAGAGACCTGTGTTTCAATACTCGCGTCTGATTGATGGATCAGAAGTTCTTATAATTATGGGTTTACGATTTTAGCCTTTGTTGAAAATCCACCATCTACAGGAATACATGGTTATGTAATCTAAACTCTCATTCCAATCATTGAGACATTCTCATAGGACGTTATATAGCCGTTATTCACAGACCGTTTCACGTCAGAGCAATTCTCAAAGTAATTGAAACTTTTCATGACTTTCGTCACTAGGTGAAGATAAACTTGATCAAAGCGAAATGCTTTACCAACACATGATTTCGAGATATAGATAGGCGAGATATACTCGGCTCGAAACATCAATTATGTATGATCCAGTCTATATAGCATACGACTTTTGTCTCATAAGAAGTAGGAGATAGAAGAGATAGACTTTTGAGTCATAGATAAGTTCAAGTCTCCACATAAATTTTTGTTGATGAAGTTCCACGGTTCCTTGAGTAGATCTTCGTCGTTGTATGATGAATCGCCATGAAGTACTTGAGCTCAACTACACTTTTATATCCTAGTCCAAGACTTAGCTATGTAGACTAGAAATCAAGACTCATAGTTTTGATCACTAACATTGACAAACATGCTTGAGATAGCAACGCATGCAAGGTCGACCGAGCTATGCTCTAACAGGATGCACTTACAACACAATCAAGTTGTGTTGGGGTGAACAATGTCTTGCTCACCACAAGTGACCTTTGGATTATCATGAAAGAGGTCGCTTTTAGAACCTTTCACATCCAATTCCATTTTTCCAAAAAATTTGTTAAGTTCCAACATCATGGATACTGCCTTCTCCATAGACATGGAATTTTCTGGAAGATCATTCTTTTTCACACTCAAAGCATCATTGGCTTTCTTTGGTACCCACTTCTGAGTGCGTTTAGGAACAACCGGAACGTTCTTCCCATTACTCTCTTCAAGATTTCTCGGAAGAGAATTGGATTGACTATTATTTTGCAAGTTAGTCTTTCTCCAATTGGGAGCATCGGATCTTGTCTTCGTCTTTACGAAGTTATCCTTTTGATAACCATTATGATTGTGAAAAGGATTCGTACGACGTTTATAGGCAAATCTAGGTTTATCACAACACTGATTCCTTTGCCTAAAGGTTGGATAATTACAACATGTAACGTTAGGAGGATCAGTCTTAACGTATAATCTTGGTTTCACAACTTCTTGTGATGCCCAAACAAGAACATCATGAAGTTTTTCATTCCTTATACGGAAACAACATCTCCTTTCCAGGTGACCTTTATTCCCGCAATAGTGGCAAACATAAGGAATGTTCTTACCTCGATCCATGTGTGCAGACTTGGGAGGTTGATATACTTTGCTCTTTTGAACCTTAACTGTCGGTGTAGGTATTTCACTTTTTCCATCAGTGGAAACCTTTTGTTGAGAAGAATCACTAGCCTTGAAAATTTTTACCTCTTTGCTAATACTTGGAGCATTTATTCCCTTATAGCCCAATCCTCGTGTATCACGATAATTTTTACTTTCTCCTAGCATAGTGGCTAATTTTCTTGAACTAGTATTGAACTTTTTCAAGTCATATTCCAACATCTTCATTTTATCAAGAGCAGCAGCTAAATCAGCCTCAAGACGTTTTTCTCGAGCGAGAAAAGCGTTTTCTCTGTCAACAAAACTTGCTTGCTGGGAGTTAATCCTTCCTTCAATTTCTGCAATTTTTTCTTCTAACAAGAAGTTTTTTTTATATACACGATCACATTCAAGTGACTTCCTACTCAGGTTTTCCTCAGTATCTTTGAGGACCGATTCGCAAGTGCGATTCTGACCATAAAGACCTCCGTAAATCCTTTTCAATTTCTTGTTTTCTCGACAGAGAGGAGTCAGAAGAGGTGTGACATGAGAAGTTGTAATCTTCTTCATTTTCCACGAATCCAAAAACTTAACGTACTCTGAGACTTCCTCATCAACATCTCTATCAATATCTGAATCACCTTCATCAGAAAGTTCATCCAACTGTTCTTCTAAGAGTGTTTCCCAATCAACAGTTTTTACATCAAGAGAATGTTTAGATATGACAGTTTTCTCAGGTGAAACGAAGCTTTCAGAATTATCTGGTGATTTCTGAATTGGTACGTTATTATAGATAGACTCGTCCATAATCAGATCGCTACAAACATAGACTTATAAGGTCTTTAATTTGTTTGCCTGCTCTGATACCAATTGAAAAAGCGGGGGTCTAACAACACCACCCAATATTTCGATTAACAATCTGTATGGACAAACTCGAATATACTTTCAAGAGAATCAACAAGACTCAATCAATTAAAGTATATCAACGAGTTTGTATCTCTCTCTTGATTTGATTTACTCAAGCAAGGACTGAGAGTTCTAATCAAATACAAGGTATAACTTGGACGGTACCAAAGACCAATATCCAAGGATCAATCAATGACAATCAACAACCAAAGGTTGGATTACTCTAATTGATGATCTAACACACAACCTGTATTATTTCAATTATAAAGATAAAACAATATAATGCGGAAATTGAAATAACACAGACACCAGAAATTTTGTTAACGAGGAAACTGCAAATGCAGAAAAACCCCGGTACCTAGTCCAGATTGAATACACACTGTATTAAGCCGATACAGATACTAGCCTACTCCAAGCTAACTTCGGACTGGACTATAGTTGAACCCCAATCAGTCTCCCACTGATCCAAGGTACAATTGTACTCCCTACACCTCTGATCCCAGCAGGATACTACGCACTTGATTCCCTTAGCTGATCTCACCCACAACTAAGAGTTTCTACGACCCAAAATCGTAGGCTTTAACAATAAACAAATCTGTCTCACACAGACAAGTCTATCAAAGGATCAATCTGTCTCCCACAGAAAAACCCTAAAGTTTTTGTTCCGTCTTTTGATAACCAATTGATAATACGGTCTTATATTCCCGAAGAACAGCCTAGATTAAACAATCAACTCACAACAATCTTAATCGTATGGTAGCGAAACAAGATGTTGTGGAATCATAAACGATAGAGACGAAGATGTTTGTGATTACTTTTTATATCTTGCCTATCGGAGAAATCAAACAATCTCAAGCCAATCAATATAATTGTACTGTTATAATAGAAGGTGCAAGATCATATCACACAACTACGATAAAAGTAGTATCGGTCTGGATTCACAATCCCAATGAAGTCTTTAAGTCGTTAACCTGGTTTTAGAAGAAGAAAACCAAAGTTTAAAGGAGAAACGACTCTAGTACGCAAACTAGTATCATACGTAAGGTGTGGGGATTAGTTTTGCACAATACTAAATGTCTCCTTTATAATCCTTTCAAATCATGGTTTTGCCTTAGTTACAAAGCAATCAATATTCACAGTTAGATGAAAACCTGATTTAGATTCAAGCTAATATTTCTCAACCGTTAGATCGAAAACTTAGCTTGTCATACACAAATGATTGTACGCTTATAGGTTTGTTAACCACACCCAAACCTGTACATTGTTGGTTCAACAATAGTCTACCCAAAGAGGTTAACCATATGAGAGTTTCATACCAACTATGTTCTTCTTCACCATAACTAGTTCAATTGACTCAAATGAACTAGTTAAGAGAGTTGTTCAATTGCAAGGAAATCTTATGTAACTACACAAGACACAATTGAAGCAAAGATCATTTGATTCACTCGAATCGGTTCATGAACTTTAATAGACATGGTTTGCAAATGCATTCCTTGGTCTTTTAAGATTAAGTTCAGAAATCATCTTTAGATATATAACCTTCTCAAGTTCGCAGACTAGGTTCGCGAACTTAAGATACCGGATATAGTTTACAAACTCCATCATAAATTCTCGGGTTCGAGAACTTCGCCGGTTCGCGGACTGGGTTCGCGGACTTGGCTCACGCAAGTAGTTTGTCAACTCCAGCAGAAATTCTCGGGTTTGAGAACTTCAGCAGTTCGCGGACTTGGCACTTGCCATACTTCCGGTTCTCTTGATCAACAAAGTTCGAAAACTTCGGTTCAAGGAGTCCATTGGTTATGTAATCTAAACTCTCATTCCAATCATTGAAACATTCTTAGAGGACGTTATGTAGTTGTTACACTATTTCTCGTCAAAGCAATTTCCAAAGTGATTGAAACATTCATGACTTTCGTCACTAGGTAAAGATAAACTTGGTCTAAGCGAAAAGCTTACCAACACATATTTCGAGATATAGATAGGAGAGGTATACTCGGCTCGAAATACCAAATGTGTATAATCTAATCTATATATATAGCATACAACTTTTGTCTCAAAGAGTAGGGGATAGAATAGATAGACTTTTGAGCGACAGATAAGTTCAAGTCTCGGCATACCTTTTTGTCGAGAAGTTCCACCGGTTCCTTGAGTAGATCTTCTACTTGTATGATGAATCTCCATGAAGTCCTTGAGCTCAACTACACTTACTATCCTAGTCCGAGACTTAGCTATAAGAGACTAGAAATCAAGATTTATAGTTTTGATCACTAACATTGACAAACATGCTTGAGATATAAACGCATGCGAGTTTGACCGAACAATGCTCTAACATTAAGTATGCGTACCCGTTTGCATACTTGAGTGGTTGAAGTTCTAAAATCGGTTTGCTCATGAACTAATACATTTATATAATAAGGAATGCAGTCTACGCGAACCGTGGCTATAATGTTCATGAATTGATTCGAATGAATCAAACCGATTTTGCTTCAATTGTGTTCTTGTATACTTCTATGAGAATATAACAATTGAACAACTCTATAACTAGTTTCATTTGAGTCATTTGAACTAGTTGTGGTTAAGATGAATAAGGTTGATATGAGAGTGTTCATATAGCTCACTTCGGTTAACTACTGTTGAGCCAAACTAGTGTACACGTTTAGGTACGATTACTCAAATCTAAATGAAGGTACATTTCATTTGTGTATAACAAGCTAAGTTCGATATAACGGTTGAAAGATATTAGCTTGAATCTAATCCCCACACCTTCTGTGTGATACTAGTTGCCACTAGAGTCAATTCTCCTTTAACCTTAGGTTTTTCATGAAACCCTGTAGGTTAACGACTTAAATACTTCATTGGGATTGTGAAGTTGGACCCAACTATTTCTCTGTAGTTGCGTGTTCCGATCTTACTTCTACTATCGTGATTGTGTATTATCTTTGCTAACATTTTCTTGAGATTTATCTACGATAGGTAAGATTAAAAGTTGTCACAAACATCTTCGTCTCATCGTTTGTAATTCCACAATATGTTGTTTAGCTTCCATACGATTAATATTACTGTGAGGTGATTGATAATACTAGGCTGCTCTTCGGGAATATAAGTCCGGTTTATCAATTGGTTCAAAAGACGGAACAAAACTCATAGGTATTTCTGTGGGAGACAGATTTATCTATTCCAATAGACTTTTCTGTGTGAGACAGATTTGTTTATCAAGTCTTCGAATTTCGGTCGTAGCAACTCTTGGTTGTGGGTGAGATCAGCTAAGGGAATCAAGTGCATAGAATCTTGTTGGGGTTCATAGACGTAAGGATCGCAACTGTACCTTGATCAGTGTGAGATTGATTAGGGATCAACTACATTCTAGTCTTAAGTTAATTGGTAGTAGGCTAGTGTCTGTGGCGGCTTAATACAGTATGGTGTTCAAAGCTGGACTAGGTCCCGGGGTTTTTCTGCATTTGCGGTTTCCTCGTTAACAAAATTTCTGGTGTCTGTGTTATTTCTTTTCCGCATTATATTTTGTTATATAATAGAAATATCACAAGTTGTGCATTACGTTCAATCAGTTCTTAAATCCGACCTTTGGGTTGTTGATTGAATTGATTGACACTTGGATATTGGTTTGTGATACCGTCCAAGTTATTTCTCTTATTCAATTGGGCTCGCAAATTCCTATTTGTTTGATTGCAGATTCAATTGAGAAATTGAGATATAACTCTTTGATATACTTTTATATAGATTGAGTCTGACTGTCTAGTTGATTCTATTGAAAGTATATTGGAGTTTGTCTTTTCAGATTGCCGAACGAAATATTGGGTGTGGTTGTTAGACCCCCGCTTTTTCAGCCAGGTCCATCCTAGTTTGAACACGGGTGAAACCCAATTTAAAACAGTACAAAACCACTTTCATCTTATATTAAACACTGGTAAAACAAATTCACCTCAATCAAAAACCATACAAACAAGACTAAGATGAAAGCAAAATCAACCAATTGGTGATTCAATCAGCAAAATCATGTGTACACAAGTACACCAACAATTAAATTATATGGCAATTTTAAACTAGATAGTACACGAGTCACGTTCGTTCAGAAAATATAATCAAAAAGAAAATTAGAGTTTGAAAACTTACGTGATTTATGATTATCAAGCGTTATATTGATGATTAAAACCTAATTCACCATCTTCTTCTTCTGAAATGATGAAATTGAGAAATTATTAGGAAATTAGAGCATTAAAAATCTTTAATGGTGATGCTATTATATAATTTGGTTCATCATCAAACTACCCACCTAATAAATCATGGCTTCATAATATGATGCGAGAAGAACACTGGTTAAGAGCTACCGGAAAACGTAATCGGAAAACAAATGGGGGAGGTCGTGGAACTGTTATTCAAGAGGGTCAGAACCCTCTGAAATGCTCCATCCAGGCAAAAGCATTTGAGATCTGGGGGAATGATAAAATCATTACCATTAGGGAATCATACAAAGGAAGACGCTGGTTCAATTCTTTCACCAAAGAAGAAGGATTGTGGCTGATATTAAAGCTTCATGAAATTCTTCAGGAAGATTTTTACAAAAAAGATTGGACCTTCTCGCTAAAATCTGAATGGTTCACTCTCTCTAGGGACAAGAATCAAGGAGGGGAATTTTTAAAGCTCTTTGTACCTGACTCGAAGGGTTATCCTCATCATTGTTTCTTTCCCATAGGGAGGAACAAACAGGGATGGCGTAAGTTGTGTAAAATTATCGAAACTTGTTGTAAGTTTAACGACAAAGATGAGGTATCTTACTCTAACCTTCTGCCAAAAAAAGTTTCTATCACCAATGATCTTATCTCAATTACCTGTTGGAAGAAAAATCTCATGGTGGAGGGGTCAACAAGTAGTGATACTGAATCTAACTACTTGTGCAACTGGAAGTTGGATTTAAAGCTCGAAGTTAAAGCTCTAAACGTTGACTGGTCTGAAATCGGGGTTGGATGCAACATTATTTGAATATTAAAGAAGCATTTAAGAACTAGCCGTTATGTTATAATCAGGGAATGATGTTTGTTTTTTCCGTGGAAGAGAAAATAAGGCTACTTACTACTGGCTCTATTTTGGTAGATGGAGTAGAGATCAAATTTAATCCTTGGTCCTCTGAAACAAGCCTACTCTCTTCTCAAAAAATCTTTAATGCTTGGATTTCCATATCAGGTATACCATAAAATTGTTGGGATTTAATGTTATTCAACAACATTGCAGCTGCTTGTGGTGGACTCTTAGCTATTAGCCATGAGACTAGATCAGGAGAGGTGATTTCATAAAATAGACTAAAGGTGAAAGGTCTTATTTCTGCAAGTGATTGGTCTCTAGGGATGACTGTTAAAGATAAATGGATTATGGCTAAGATTTCGGTTGCTGAGAAGAAGGTAGAACACTCTTCGGGGATTCACGGGAGCCTGGTTTTTGAGCCGGATTCATCTTCAATCAATATCGGTGCAGATAGTGATGAAGCTTTGCGTATCTCTAGGATGAATCAAGGGCTTCCATCAATCATCTCACCTCTGACATGTACGTCCCCTCCCATTAATCCTCAACCAACTCAATTTAATTCTATGAAGGAAAGTCAATCTCTGTTATACTCTTCGCAACGGAAAACTTTGAATTTTATTAATGCGCTGGCTCACCCCAAACCAAAAGTTAACTTTAGTGGGCCTGCTAAATCCCAATATGGTTTTGTTCCAAAGGGATCTATTTCATTATCCAAAAGGCTCATTTTGTTAGCTAGTCTCTCTATATCTAGGAAGTCATCTCGTTTAGTTTCTCTGGATGAATCTCATATAGATGTTAAGGTTTAGGGATCGATGGATGCGGATGATTCTGACGCGGAGTCACAAGCAAATGAGTCGGCGTTTGCCAATTTGACTCGAGATATTGAAGACTCAGAGATTTTGGCACCGTCCTTACCTATGGAATTATAAGAAGGGAAAATCCCTAATATCTCTCCATGCTCGGATGATTATTCTCATCTGATTGTCTCTGATCCTCTTCCAATTGAAGATAAATCGACGCACTCTAAGGAGATAATCAAGACTTCCTTTCTAGCAATGAATTCTCCCTTGGATAAGACAATGATGCAATCAAATTCAACATCCCATCAGGTTGATAATCAAACGGTGGGTTTCAGAAAAAGTGGCTTATCAAGTCAGTAGTGTTCTAACCCCATCTGATTCTTTCTTTTTGGGTCGACAATGTGATCCCGTCAAATTAAACAAGGCTCAAAGATATTTGGAATACAAATTTGATACCCTTTTTGATATGGCAAAAGGGGTTTTAAGCCCTAACAGGACGACTGTTCCTGATTCAAAAGAAAAATTTATGGAGATGATTATACATGGAATTCAATTACATGTTGATACTTTCAAAGACCAAATTAGTGAAGGAGAAAAGGCAGTTTCTAGTGAAATTCCTATCCTATCACGAGTTTCTCCTAGTCTCGGGGATGAGTCTCAGGATTTGGATCAAATGGAGCAAGGGGAAAATTCATATTCTTCGGACCCGTCAATTCCTCCTGGATTCGAAACATATAACCGTTTCCAAGGGATTGAAGAAGATCAGATGGTTGCTTCAAAAATCACCGACATCAGCATTACCAAACTAGCAGTGTCCGAGCCGGTTCAAGGAGCCAACACTAGGGTGTGCAGAAAAAAGAAAGGCTCTTCGAAATCTCTTCCTAGTCCTAGTAAGATTTCAACAGGTAATCTCATGGAGTTTGGTTCTATAATGGGGATCAGCTTTCCCTCTTCGAAGGAAAATCGTAATGAAATGTTTAGTGGTGTGGCGAAAAATCACAAGGGTTTAATCATGGAAGAGGTTGATGAAAATCGTACTTAAATGTAGCTTGCGCTCTTGATTTAGTTCGCAAGTAATATGGTAGCTTAGTTTCTAAGGTTTGTCAAGAGACCTTTGTTACTTTTTGTATATTCCTAGAATTTTTTTGCTTTGATTGGGTTTGTTTTCCCCTTATTTTGGTGTATTCGCTTGCACACTACTTGTGTGCTTCTTAATACAATTCTTTTTGATCGATACAAAAAAAAATCATTAATGGTGATGGTGTTAATTGCAATCAAATTGGAATCAGTTTTTTTTTTGTGGTGGTGGTGAAATCCTGGTGTTAATGGTGGAGAAAGATAACGAGATTATGGAGAAAAATAAGGTGTAGATGGTTGAGAGTTTTAAGATTTCATAGAAAGATGAAGTTTCTGGTTTTTCTGCTCGTGAGGACTTGAGAAAAGGGGGAGGCGGTGTGGAAAGATAAGGGATATGTGGAGGGGACTTTTCGATGGTTTTGAAGTGTTATAAAAGAAAAAGATATCAAGGGTACGGTTGTTAATTTTAGGTTTAATTTCTTCCGTCCATCTCACCCAACCCAATACTTTAGCCGTCCATTAAACCAGATTTCAAGATTTTCTGGGCACATGACCCATTTTCTCAAACAAAATCAAGATAATTTCTTAATCTAAGAGTTTTCCAAAATTTCGTCTTTTTATAAGGGATGGAGGGAGTATATTATAAAATAAAAGAAGTAACATACTAATATTAGTACAAAACTTAATGTTCAAACAACAAAAAGAGCTCATATAACAGAAACATGACCAAATAAAGCATAAAAACCGATAAATCGGTGAATAATGTTTTTTTTTATCTTAGCCCAACCATTTTAATAAGTATCTTCTAGAGAAAGATAAAATCCATTAGGAAAGGAAAATTTTGCCAGAAATCTTGATATATCGAGAGAGTATATTATCAAGTAAAAGAAACAACATACTAATATTAGTACAAAACCTAGTGTTCCAAAAACAGAAAGAAGTGATATAACCGAAACATGACCAAGTACAAGCATGAAAAGAACCGATAAATCGGTGAAAAATAGTTTTTTGGATCTTAGTCCAACTATTTTAATATTTGTTTTCTAAAAAAAGATAAACTCCATCGAAAAAAAATATTTTGCCTAATATTTTTATGTCGGTGAAGAATCTAGTGGCCACAAAAATTCTCCGACTTACTTGAACCTATTGTAACCCAACGAAGAACCAACTAAAAACATAAATAAACATCATAAAGACGGAAACGATGTTAAAGCGAATAAACCATGCCCAAAATATGGAGGATTTTGCTGAAGTAACTGAAAATAAAATAAAATAAAATCTATCTTTAATACTACTAAGATATATTTAGATGGGAAAATTAGGCTAAGACCCCACCCATGGGTTACCTATAATATGAGGCCCCTAATTAAAAAAAGTTTAAATCTAAGCCCCGAATTATTAAAAGACGTCCACACCCTCATGTATATTGTCAGTCCCCTAATTAAAGAAAATTCAAATTTAGACCCAAATATTAAAATATAGTAAAATGATGTCCCCACCACTACCTCCGCCTCTCACCACCAGCCGTCGTCGCCCACCGCCGCCGCCACCTCCCAACACATCTATATGGCATATGTAACGTGAAGTTACACATCTGTATGGCATATGTAACGTGAAGTTACACATCTGTATGGCATGTGTACGCAAAAGTTACACATTCATACGTCATGAAACTGTTAACATGGGCATATGGCATGTGTATTTTGAAGTTACACATCCATAATAAATGTGTATCTAGAAGTTACACACCTATATTCAGTAATTGAAACAATAATTTCATTTATAAAAATTTCTCAATGTATCAATTATTATTGAACACAACTATAAACGAGCTAAAACACGAAAAACGAAATCCTAGAAATAAGCTACGAGATCTTATAATAAAATGTTATCTTCCCTTCTTATCTTCCTCGATTCCAAAATGCTTACGTATCTGTAACAAAATAAACATCCACGAGTAAGGTTGGATGAAAAAATCCATAGAAGCAAAACTATAGAACAATTACAAGGTGAATAACAAAGATCATCAAAAGACACTTGATGACTTATCTAAGCAAGTGTAGTTAGGAGTTACACATACTCTGTGTAGTGTAACTGGGAGTTACATATGCATCTTCTAATAAAATATGATGTGTACTCAGCAGTTACACACCAACTGACTTGTGTAACTGAGGGTTACACATGCATATAACATGTGTAATTAAAAGATACACATGCATCTGGCTTGTGTAACATACATATGAATAGTGTAACTAAAAAGTTACACATGCATATGAATAGTGTAACTAGGAGTTACACGTGCATATGATTGGTGACTGAAATATCATATAGTCAATCAAAACTAGATTTCACAACAGACAAGTCGACCAAAAACTAGAATTGCAATCAATTTGCATAACCAAATTGGTCAATATGCAGCTATCATAATACTAAAGTTATGCAGGAAACCCATGAAATACTGTCGCAAGGAGTTTAAAAAACCTATCATACAATAATTTAGTTTTGAAAGCTACGCATACAACAATAACACAAACTTTAATTACCTTCCCGCTAAAGAAAGAATTTCATTTATTGAAACCACTGTATATTCTGCATCAATATCATCTCCCTCAGTCTCCTCATCATAATTCTCCTCACCGAAGCCAGCAACCTAGTAAAAAAAATGTAATCTAATCAACCATCAATTGATCCAAAAAAAGACTAGTGTCTTGTCAGTGCGCACAAAACACGTCGAGACCTGCATAGACATCAATTGATCCAAAAAAGGCTACAATTATTCAGAAATTATTGTCATAAAAATATTAAGATGTCATAGTCTAAACACTCCAAAAAAAACATGTGTAATCAGTTGGTATGTATACAAAATGCATGTGTAATTGGGAGTTACACATGCATATGGCATGTGTAACTCGGAGTTGCATATGCATATGGCATGTGTAATTGTGAGTTACACATGCACCTGTAATAGTTCCAAATATTCTTGTATAATCACAAGAGATACATTAAAGTTCCCCAAACACCAAAAAGTACAATCAAATATATGATGGGATTTAGCAATTACCCGTTCAAACAAGAAATCGTTTTTTGCTGTCATAGTGCACTGTATTACACGGAAGCTACTAAAAAGATCTCTGGTTTGTGTAGACAATAACAATGAATATCATGAAATAAATAAATGACATTTTGAATGCTAAAGCAGTTAAAAAAAATAAAAACAGATTAAAAAAAGATGGAAAAAGTTCATACACAAGCAAACTGTACTACATGTAATTGGCAGTTACATATTCATACAGTTATAACAATTACTCTCTTTGACCACTTTGCAGGGCAATATGAAGAACATCCCACGGCTAATCTATCTCTCATTTATAAGATGACATATGAAACCAAATATCTCTGGAATTTATGAAAAATCAAGATATTTACCTATCAGAATTGGGATGACGACAGCCAGCGGGTCAAGATGGTTAAAGTTTTCAGCAAGAGCTGGAATATATATACGAAAATCGTCTGGATTACGGTTGCAAAGGGTAGCGAAATAAGATGTCCAAGTGCGGGCAACACTTTCTCCTCCAATAATATACTCAAAGAGTATGTTACCAGCGGCAATGAAAGCAAAGAAGTCACCCAGTTCCACCCTTATATAAGCCAATGATCCTCCTATAAAAATAACAATCCACTTACATCTTGTCCCACAAAGAAAATCTGGATAAAATCATTAAGAAACAACATAATAATAATAAAATTTCCTCTTGTAACCATTTGAGAAAGACCACAGTATCCATGTGCCCTTTGTAGACATTGTTATAACTAACCTAGGCGCACAAGTCGTGAAGGGAGGCGCCTAACTAAATAAAGCGCTTAAGGCGCAAAAACGTGAGCAAATGTTTTTCTTTTTAACTTTTCTTCGTTTCCTTGGGCGCATTAGGCTCACCTAGGCGCTAGGCAAGAAAACAAGAAGGAGAGTGTTTAAGAGTAAACAAAAGCATACCTGCAACAGGAATCTCGCAAGCAAACTCAGTGTAACAGAAGACACAGAGCATGGACGAAACACCAGAAACCAAGAAAGACAAAACAATAGCAGGTCCATCATATCTACTTGCTTCTAAACCAGTTAACACAAAGATTCCAGCACCAAAAACAGCACCAAACCCAAACCACTTTGTGAACCACTTCGATTTTCATTTTCAGCTCGCCCAGGTTCATTTTCAACCGCATTCACCATTTGTGCACTATTTGTCGCAACCTTTTCCACTACATCCCTACTCTTTGTTCTATGTTTAGTTTCTTTCCTCAGAAATATATCCTTCCTCCGTGCAGCTTACGTTGGTGCATCCATCTCGAGAGTGTAAATATGAGATAATGCAGCCTTTTTTCCATCCGGAGGCACGAATGAACCCATCTTATGATAACTCTGACCCTGCACTCTAAATGTTAAGGGGCCATAACCTTTCTTGTTGACATTGTAATCTTTTATAGCTTCGATAGAAATAAAAGAAAGCAAAGAGTTGTGTTTACAGATATGTTTTATGAACTTCTGTAGGTACACATTTCATCTTCCGCCACATGTCCACAAAGACACACGTGGAGGACATGCGGCTGAGAGCATCAAGATATGATATCACACGTGGACAATCAAGAGTCACTTTATCCTATCCCAAGAAAGATCTAAGATCTACGGTTGGGGATAGTCCGACTGACGCAGACAAGACAGGGGCAGAAGACAGCTGTCTACCGCGGACAGACATCTCAACTACCCGCATTAAATACCCTCAAACAACATACGTGTCAGTCAGCCTGTGGAGGAAGCGCAGATGGCACTGCATACTCAGACAGAACACGCAGACAGAGCCGAGAACACGAAGACTTCTGCGTAAGCGACACAAGACACAATAGGATAAGGTTATAACCGGCTTCATAAGTGGACCCCAGGTAACCACCCTATAAATACCCATCTCTCCCAAGTGAATAGGGGGATCCGAGAACATTGAGAGGAGAATAAGAGAGAGACAGAGAAAGTGTAAGTGAAGTTCCTCCTGCTACGCAGGCTTATGTTGATCTCAAAGTCATTTGACTATTTCTGTAACCATCATACATATAATGAAAAACCCAAACCCGCAGATAGAGATCTGAGTGATGAATCATATAAGTTAATCGTTTCATCTATATTCATGCATTTATACTTTACATGTTCGATTCGATATTTATGATACAGCATGTTCGTACGTTTTATACTTCATCCATTATTTATCTTATTATGCGAGATAAGAACAATGATTGTAGTTGATGAGACGAGGAAGAGTTTTAGGACTCTGAGTCAAGGATTCAACATAACCAATTCATCCCCCTCAGGCGCAGCCTATTTACTATATTGTCATGAGTCTGCGCGCATTATTTGTGAACACAGATGACAATGATCTTTGTGTTCACAATCTGGCGCTAGAAACATGGATCTTCATCCCGGTAAAAGATTTATCTTCTCCTGTAACTTGTTTCAGGCTTCGTTCTCTGAAAAGAACGATGCATGGAACACTACGGTTTTTCCGTACATAATTTCAAAAAAAACCAAAATTATGAACAAATATATGTTTACCTAAGCAGATCTGATTTTCCATGCATTTTCTAAGTTTTCACATCTTTGAAAATCAAAACTTCGAACAGATTTGCGGTCATCTAGATAGATGGGCGCCTTGTGTATCTTCAAGATTTTACACCTTTGAGAACTCAAAACGCTAATAGATATCATGTGGGGCCCATTGTCTTCGTGATTTTTTTTCTCTCTTTCAGGAAAACATTAAAAGATGTAGAAAAGCAAAGATGTCGGGAAGGCAAAAGCTTCGTCGAAAGAGACGCCAAGGACAACCCCAGTTGTAACCAGGAGTAAGCAGAGAGGTGAAAAGTTAAATGCAGCGGATAGGGTACATGATAATGCAGAAAGCACGGCCCCCATCAATGCCAACATCATCTCAGCAAACGCAGTAAATGTCGCGGCAGCCAAAGCTGGAGCTTCAAGAGCTGCCGAATCCAAAGTTGGAGCTCCCAGAGTAACCAACGCTCAACTACAGGAACATCAGGAAGTCTTAGCAGAGTCAGGAATACAACAACCCCTCTATGGGATGCCCTTAACCAACGAACAGAACATACCCTTTCCAGCCAAACAACCACTTCTAATAGCAGGTCAACCCGCACAACAACCGTCGGGGTCCCAAGGTACACGGTTAGACCCACCAGAACCAGTGATACAGATCGTGGATGAGGAAAAAACCATAGCCGCTGATGAACAATTACGGGCATGAACACCAAATCAAGGGTCAAATCATTCCGCTCAGATGATGGCCGAGTTGATAGAATTAAGGAAGAACCAGAAGGCATACGCAGATGTTGTGGCGATATTAGCACAAGAGAACCAAGCGCTCAAGGAAAGAATCATTCATAGCGCAGAGGTAGAAAATCAACGCGACGAAGCTAACTCCAAGGCCCTAGCACCTAATCAAGACAGAAGAATGGTGGTCGCAAACAAACCACTTCCATTTAATCGAAGAGGAGCAAGGAGCAGCCAAAGATCAGAACCTGATTACAATCCTGAGAACTCGGACTACTACGACGGTACCACCCTCCTACGAGCGAAATCTACCATTCATGAAGAGCACCAGGTCGCAATGAAAAATCTGCGTGCTGAGATGCTGGCAGAAATCAAGGAGCTAAAAACTAGGCAGGGATGCGGAAGACTAGAACAAGTGATGAAGGAAGCAAACACTACCCCGCTGACGCAACACTTGGCCAGGGATTCCATACCGCAGAAGTGTTCGGTTCCCGCCTTCGATTGCTATGACGGGTAAACTGATCCTGCGGCTCATCTTCGATATTATAATCGAATGATGGCCCGCTGGGATAACGAAGACTCCATACTTTGCAGATACTTCCCATCAAGTTTAAAAGGGTCTGCGTTGTCATGGTTTGATAACTTGCCATCAAACTCCATCGACTCCTACGACCAACTCACAGAAAAATTTCTAGCAACATACATGTACAACAAGGTTGTCAATACAGGCTCGGTCAACGTCCTGTTCTATGACACGTTCAAGCGTATGGAACTCAACGACGAGCAACTACTGTCATCTTACTACACCATCTACGGATTCAACGGCGCAGCTACAAAGCCCCTAGGGGACATTGTCTTGCAAGTAGACGCGGGGCCCATGAAAGTGGACACTCGATTCAGCGTCGTATATGCACCTCCACCCTACAATTCCATCATCGGAAGAAGATGGGTTCACAATCTCAAGGGAGTAGCTGCAACCTACCATCAATATCTCAGATTCCCAACACCTCTGGGAGTCATGGAAATTAAAGGAGACCAAGTAACTGCGCAGGAATGTCAGACCTTACATAATCATATCAATAATGAGCAGGAAGAGAAGCACCAGTCTCGAAGAGCCAAAAATAAGAAGATAACCATAGATGCATATCTGGAAGAAATCTCCGGAAAAAGCCTTCTGAACGTAAGCACCACGGGCAGCGCAGAAGCAAGCACCTCCGCGACAAAAGAAGACGGAGCGCCTACCAAATAGCAATTAAAGAATGTTCCTCTCTTGGGGGAACCAAAACCCACGTTTACACCCGTCGAAGCAGCTAAAGAAGTCAATATAGGGAATGAGGGAAACCCGAAGATGATCAAAATAGGCACCTTGATGGATGAAGAAAGAGAAACCGCGTTAATCAAACTTCTAAAGGAATACGCGGACATCTTTGCTTGGAAATTAGGGGACATGCCGGGAATTGACCCAAATTTAGTTCATCACGAACTTCGAATAAAACCAGGTACCCCCCCCCCCTAGATGAGATCCCTATACTACAAAAACCAGACCCCGATGAAGTGTTGGCACTATACATAGCAGCAACAGAAGATGCAGTCAGCACAGTATTGGTTAAAACCAACACGAAGATAGAGCAACCCATCTATTACATCAGCAATACTCTGAACGCAGCAGAGAGGAACTACACGAAGATCGAGCAGCTCATCTTGGCATTAGTATGGGCAACCCTGAAACTCAGAACTTACTTTTTGACTCACTACGTCCGCGTCCCATGCAAAGCTCCGCTAGAAGCAGTCCTTAAAAACACAGGGAAAGTAGGCAGAATTGCAAAATGGAATACTCACCTAGATCAATTCAATATCATCCATGAGATACAACACTCTCATAAGTCACAAGTATTAGCATACTTACCGTTGGATAACTACGAAGAAGTCATCATCGAAGTACGGAAGGCAGCAGGACTACCAGAAATGGACGAAGGTAAAGAACCTATAGACATCTTGGAACCAAAAAATCCTAGGCAATGGGAAGTCTTCGTAGATGGATCGAAAAATAAAGAAGGGGAGGGGATAGGCATCTTAATCACCACCCCAACAGGAGACATGATCATACATGCTTTCAGGTTAGAATTCAATGGGCGTACCAACAACATAGTTGAATATGAAGCAGTGGTGCATGCCCTTCAGTTGATAATAGAAATGGGCATAACTGACGTGCGTCTGACAAGCGATTCGCAGCTGGTCATCCGACAAATAGGGTTGCAATATAATGTTTATGACAGAACATTGTCAGCATACATGGAATTGGTGCAAACACTGGCGTCACAAATTCCAAACATCAAATTCCGACACCTGTCAAGGAAGGAGCTCAGGCACGCGGACGCCCTGGACTACATATCATCGATGCTCAGAAACGAGGACGTCAAAGAAATCAAAGTAACCAGGATTTACGAACCGTCAATTGATATTCAAGAATTCTGCGCTGCACGGCAAGGGAACAACGCAGAAGAAGATATTGCAGATGATGACGTGGGAGAATTCATCGCGGATGATTTCCAAGAAGACGACATCATGACTAAGGAATACCAAGATGAAGACTTCAGCAAAGAAGAAGATTGGAGATCTGAGATTCATCTTTTCCTAAAAGAAGGAATACTACCCTCGGATCTAAAGCAAGCCAGAAAAATACAGTCAAAGGCAGGAAGATATGATCTAAGAAAAGATATTTTGTACAAAAAATCTTTTCTCGGACCGTTATTACGCTGCCTATCCAGATCCGAAGGCCATGTGATTTTGAAAGACATACACCGCGGCGACGCAGGCAATCACAGCGGAATGAGATCCCTAGCAGCTAAGGATAAAACTCAAGGATATTACTGGCCAACAATGATACGAGACGCTGCAAGAATGTCATGAAGATGCGAAGAATTCCAGCGTTTCGCCAAAAAAATCCACGCACCCGCAACAATGTTGAACCCAGTAGACATCCCTTGGCCATTCTCAAAATGGGGCATAGACATCGTGGGTCCCCTAATCGAAGGATCAGGGAAGAGAAAATTTTTGATAGTGTCCACAGACTATTTCAACAAATTGGTAGAGGCTAAAGCCCTGGCAAGGATCTGAGACGCAGATGTCTTCACATTCATCTTTCAAAACATCATTTGCAGGTTTGGCATACCAGCTGAGATTGTATCTGACAATGGCAAGCAATTCCAGGGAAAAAACATCGACTTACTCTTTGATACTTTCAAAATTCGAAAGAACAAGTCAACACCAATTTACCCTCAAAGCAATGGTCAGGCAGAAGCCACAAACAAAACCCTCGCACTCATCCTCAAAAAGCAGTTAGACGAATACAAGAAGCGCTGGTGCGAGCAACTACACAACGTTTTGTGGGCTTATAGGACAACTCGAAGATCAGCCACGGGAGAATCCCCATTCTTACTCACCTATGAAGCCGAAGCTATTATCCCAACAGAAATAATCATGCCAACTACGAACACTGAAGCATGGGAGAAGAACCTCACAGCGGACATGATGTTGGAAAGGTTGGATGATCTAGAAAAGAGGAGGGAGGCAGCACTACAAAAAATGGAAAACTATCAAAGGAAACTAGCAAGGGAGTACAATAAGAGGGTTAAGCTTAGAAATTTCGTAGAAGGGCAATATGTGCTGAGGACCATTCCCCAATACCAACGAGAAAAGAAGTGGGGAAAATTAGCACCAACATGGGGGGACCCTTCGTCATATATGATGTTGCAGGAAATGGATCTTATTATCTACGCAACCTAAAAGGGAAGATCCTCGGACACCCATGGAATGCAAAATATCTCAAGCCATACTACCCGTAGAAAGCAACGCATACCTGCATCTGCGTGAAGAGCACCATAAGAAGAAAACGACGCTTGTGATCGACATGTTTCTATCTCTGAGAGAGGAATAGCAAACCTCAACCTATCAATCAAGCAAACTTTTGGCAAAAAATAGTCAAAATACATAGAGCAACATAGTAACAAGACGACCGCGTGTAAATACAACACCTCACGAGAACCCTACACCTGTAAATACAGAGAAATGACCTCCGCGTCAATACTTCATTTTCCTATTTTTTGTTATTTACTACCTCAGAGGTTCCATCAATGGAATTCTTCTAAATTTAACTCAACAAACTGAATAGACACTTTAACCTTCTTTCACCCGTGGACGTAGACACTCTGCTATCGAACCACGTAAGTACTTGTGTTAATTGTTGTTTTATTTTACTTGGGGAAAGTAGTCACCTACAATCTCTCGGGACTCCCCTATCAGCGTCTATAAGTGTAGGACCATGGGGAAGGCATCCAGCAGAAAGAGATACCCAACCAATCTTATGGCAGCGGGTTGACGGAATAAATGTACATTGCAAACAACTCATATCCTAGAACGCTGCCCCGACCCCCACCGTCTGGGAATCCTCTGGCCCAGGATTAGCCAAAGGGGTGAAAGGTCTCAAGACGTTCACGAAGATACACATATCTTCGGGTTCGCACTTCGCTATCCTTGATTACATTCAGTTATATTCCAAATTAACCGTAACAATACTTAAAGGAAATCGGACAACAAAAATAAAAATTGAAACAATGATCAACTCATTAAAAGTTGATTACATGCTTGGCAATGATACGCGGGAACAAGAAAATACAAAAGGAATCTCACGAAGCCTTATAATCAACAAAGATAAACTTTCTACAATAATCTACTTGGATAATTCAACCCCACCAGCAGGTTTAGCAGTCTTCCCCTTCTGCGATGAAGGTACGCTCCCACCCGAGGAAGGCCCTGAAGAACCAGACGTAGGAGGCAGGGGTTTCTCACGGCGTGGATAGCCCTTGATAAGGTCATGCTCGGTCTTAAGATCATACTCGATGCTGTCCAGAATCTTGTTAGTCTCTTCCACTAGTTGACATCGAGCCTTGTACGTAATAACAGTATTCATCATCTCAGCCTTCGACAACAACGAGGAAAGGCGACTCACTTCCTTCGAAGCGGCTTGGGAAGCCTCGTCCCTTGCTGTAGCTAAACCTTTGTGATAATTAATCTGGCTTTCCTGATGCGCTAATTTAGATTGAGCCTTCTCAAGCTTTTCATTTGCAGTGCGAAGCTGTCCCTGGAGCTCTGCAAGGAAAAGAAAAATGCAGATGGTTAGGTCCAGGAAATCACAGAATCACACTCGATAATATAAGCATATACCTTAGATTCTCGCCGAAGCTATTTCATATTCGTTAACAACAGCATCACGGGCTTCATCAAGAAAGTCATACTCATCTGACAACTTCTTATAATCCGCTTGAAGGGTTGAAAGAGCGTACTGACTCGCATCTAATTCTACCTGTTTCATTGAATCCAAATGACAAAGATGGTTGACCTCGTTGTTTAATTCCTCCATAACCTTGTTGAGCCAATACATATTTACTTCAAGATTCCTCTCAGACTCAGCTTGGCGTACCACATCAGCCCTAGACGCAGCTAAATCTTTGCTAAGAGCGCCAGCCTCAGCCCTAGCATCATCTCTCTCCCTAGCAAGACGCTGAATGTAATCTCTAACATCAGAAGACTGAGAAGAACGAGCTTGACGCAATTCTTCTTCCAAGAGATTGATTCTAGCTTCTAAAGATGAGACCTGTTCTCGGGATTCACGAAGATTATCACGCGTCCACAACAACGTTCCATTAAACAAACGACGATCATTGTTATATTTGTTCTGCATATCAACCATTTGGACTCGTCTGCCCCGCCACTCCTCTGCCAGAGCATTATGTTCATCTTCACGAGCATTCCACTTATCAGCCTCGCTCTTTATCTTCTCTACCAACTCTGCGATGCGAGATTTTTGACGTTGCCGCTCATTCCGAAGCCATACTAACTCGGGAACTCCACCCACTGAAGATAGGGTGGGGGAGGGAGACTCAGACAGAACACTAATTACAGTAAAGGACAACATCAAGGAAGAGAAAACGGATAATCGAACCTGTAACATCCGAAGAATTCTTCTTAGCCTCTTCCAACTCACTACGAGTCATAGCAAGTTCCAAGCGAAGCTTCTCCTCCTCCTTGCCTTGTTGCTCCTTAGCCTTGAGGAGACTCTTCAACTCACCTATCTCCCTATCCCTATCAGAGATAACAGCCTCAGCCGCGGTAAGCTCCTCTTCCCGAAGACGAAGCTTAGCTTCCAACTTAAGGGATTTGGCCTTAAAAACCTAGTACAACATGTGGTTGCAATGCTCACTCCTCATCACCTGCGAATCAGAAATTAGAACACCCAGACTCTAAAATTGCTAAATATCGACACAAGGTGAAATGATAAGAGAACTCACTTCTAACATCCGCTGCTGGGGATATCCATACTGATACCCATCAGCCAAAGCCATCATGTCAGCAACAGTCGAGGGAGCGTCGATCACTAGAGCAGCCTCCAAGGCCCGAAGATTCTTATCCCACGCTTCTGCGACCTGGTCCTCGGGACACAAGTGCATCATCTTACGGGTATAGACATCATATTTCTTCTCACCCTCCACCACAGGAGCTGGATTGGGTACAAACATCAAATTTTTCTTTTTGAACCAAGCTAAGATGGCGTCATCACCCTCAAGGATAAATGACTGAGAAAAATCATCTCCAGAAGACCCAACCGAGGCCCCACCCATATCTGTGAACTTAGCACCCGAAGAGTTCGAGGCTACTCCCGCATCCAAATCTGGAAGATCTCTAGCACCGCTCCCCTCTGGAATATCACTAGCATTCAAGACTCCCTTGCCCTTTCCATCCTCCTTGCTAGAGTTACCAAGCACATCCCAATCATTGTTTTGGGAAAGCAGGTTGAACTCAGAAGCCAGGCCCAGGGCAGCGTTCATATCAAAACCATCCTCCGCAGAGTAAATCCGGCCAAAGGAAAACTCCTAAGACATAGCGGGAATTTCACCACCAACACCCTTATCACCAAGAGCAATGTTATCATCACCAGCATCGCTGCAACCCACGGGATTATCTTCGGCACTAGCACCATGGCCACCTGCGGGATTAATTTCACCACCAATATCGCTGCCACCAGCGGTAGTATTCCCTTCAATAAATTCTTCATCATCATGACCTGGAGGGGATGTATCAGTACGCTCCTCCCTATCAGACATATCTTCATCCCCTCCAAGCTCAGTCACATGACTATTAACTTCTTCATGAACCTCCGCCTCCTCGATTGTTGCGGTGGTGGACTGCTTGGGATTTATCCTCCTCTTCTTCGTCGCCTAAAAAGACAAGGCATATAAGAATAAAAATCCCTGGCTTTGAAAAGAATTAAAACTTCCTCAACTAAAGAAGGACAAGGCATATGGAAATCTTACCTTGACAACAGCAGCATTCTTCGTCTGAAGATCAGCATCGGAACTCTCTTCGTCATCTCCATCAACAACATCGAGGGCATATTGGAAATTCATGCCCTCAAAATTCAAATGCCAAGGACGGAAATTCCCATAACGAGCAAGAGGAGCCTCACGTATCTGGCTATCTGCGGTAGGACGCCATCCTTGCGGACCTGGAACCCGCCCCCAAGCCCAGGGACCAACAACCTCAATAACAGTCGCGTGTTACTCATAGTCATGATCACGCTTGATCCGCTCACGAGTAGGAAACACCAATTTGTTAGTAGAATTCTCTGTACCCGGGACGTACTTCACCTTAGCACCACTTACTTCATTCAGAAGACGGATCTCACCACGCGGAGCGGCAATATTACGAAGACTCACACTCCACGGTTTACGATTTATACTGTTAACATAGTCACCAAAAGACTTGTTAAAATTCTCAGGCGTATACCACTCCCTTTCTTCAGGTTTGGGAACATAAAGGGTCATCATTGTCTCTCCTTTACTCCGAAGATAACACTCCCTCAGTGCACGAAGATAATTCCCATGAAGTTGAGAAATAGAGCGACAGTGAGTGTTCTTCGAAGAGCCCTCTCGACCAGCCAGCACATCATAATAAAAGGAATCCCCAAACTTGTACAAAGGCAACATAAGACCCGCTTCAAAGGCCCCCATCGTGGTCAGCAGATGAAATTCATCAAACTTATACGTCGATATCATCTCATGAGTAATATCGTCATCAGCAGCGTAAAAACGAACATCGAATAGTTGAAGACCATGCTTTTCCTTAAAAACCTCCAGATCAATATGTTTGAAGGTCACTTTCTTCTCCCCAACAGCGACGCTGCGTATTTCCTGAGAAATATCTTCCTCCTCCGCGGGATCAGACGCAGAATCCTTCGAAGTATTTCTATCGGAAGCTTTTCTCTTAGGAGGAACCTTAGATGCCCCAGTCTTCGAAATCACTTCTTTCGAAGACCCCCCCTTGGGTTGAGACACCGGAGGGGGAGGTAGATAATGTTGCTGAGACACGGAAGAAGGCGCCACTAAACGAAGAGGCGGGACATCCCGCATTTTCTTGAGATCATCACGCAGATTAATAAAGGGACGAGAAATAGCATACCGGGAACCAGGAGCCTCTTTTGGCCGGTCCCCTTTCTGCGTATTCCCTCTCTGCGACTCACCCTTCTTAGAAGATGAGTACCTCTGACCAGAAGAAGACGAAACCCTATGAACCCGGGCATCACCTTGGGAAGACTTAGATGAACCTCCACCAGGCGGAGAAACATCAGGATCTCTACGCGGAGGAAATTTACGCGGACTCGACGGTGGAGTTTGATAAGAAACCCGCGGACGGTCAGCCATGTCTGCGTAATACACAAACAAGTTTCAGATTTCCGCGGAGACAAAACGAAAATCAAAAAACCCAATTTCATCCAGTTCTTCATAATCATGAACCATATGGAAAATAAGAAGAAACCCTAAATGAAAAGGGGAAATATCAAATAGGGGCAAGCATACACGAAGGAAGAAATCATTATTGTTTGTAATAATGAACAGGGGCAATCATACACACATCTATATATATGTTCTTCATCACAAACATATGGCCCCAGCAGAAAACGAATATATTTTTCATCAAAAGATAATCAAACACATTAAAACCACTTACCTATAAATGGAAAATCAGGAAGAAAGCCTCGACGAACAACAACAACGGCAGCAGAAAGCCTCGACGAACAACAGCAGCAGCAAAAAGCTTCGAGGAACAACAAACAGCAGCAGCAGAAAACTTTGAGGAACAACAACAGCAGCAGCAAAAAGCTTTGAGGAACAACAGTAGAAGCAGCATCAATTAATAGCAAGGATACAAAATCAGAGAACGAAAAATAAAATCTCTGAGGAAAGAGAAGGAATGAAATTTATGACTACAGAATTTTCACATTCCTTCTCATATATATCTGCAAAGAGAAATAAAACCGCCCCACTACCCAAGAAGAAGTTATTGCAAATAGTGGGGAATGTGCCCTAAAATCTAGGAAAATAATAAAGAGAAGATGAAGAGAGTAACATGTTTTCCCCCACTACCCAAGAAGAAGTTATTGCAAATAGTGGGGAATGTTCCCTAAAATCTAGGAAAATAATAAAGAGAAGATGAAGAGAGTAACACGTTTTTTCTTCCCACTTCGACTAACCGCCTAGTAGGAGGAAAATGGGCAAATTGTAGGTACACATTTCATCTTCCGCCACGTGTGTCATGTGGCTGAGAGCATCAAGATATGATATCACACGTGGACAGCCAAGAGTCACTTTATCCTATCCCCAGAAAGATCTAAGATCTAAAACTGGGGATAGTCCGACTGACGCAGACAAGACAGGGGCAGAAGACAGCTGTCTACCGCGGACAGATATCTCAACAACCCGCATTAAATACCCTCAAACAGCATACGTTTCAGTCAGCCTGTGGAGGAAGCGCAGATAGCACTGCATACTCAGACAGAACACGCAGACAGAGCCGAGAACACGAAGACTTCTGCGTAAGCGGCACAAGACACAAGAGGATAAGGTTATAACGGGCTTCAGAAGTGGACCCCACGTAGCCACCCTATAAATACCCCTCTCTACCAAGTGAAGAGGGGGATCCGAGAACATTGAGAGGAGAAAGGAGAGAGACATAGAGAGATAGAGAAAGTGTAAGTGGAGTTCCTCCTGCTACGCAGGCTTATGTTGATCTCAAAGTCATTCGACTATTTCTGTAACCATCATAATATAATGAAAAACCCAAACCCGCAGACAGAGATCTGAGTGATGAATCATATAAGTTAATCGTTTCATCTATATTCATGCATTTATACTTTACATGTTCGATTCGATATTTATGATACAGCATGTTCGTACGTTTTATACTTCATCCATTATTTATCTTATTATGCGAGCTAAGAACAATGATTGTAGTTGATGAGACGAGGAAGAGTTTTAGGACTCTGAGTCAAGGATTCGACATAACCAATTCATCCCCCTCAAGCGCAGCCTATTTACTATATTGTCATGAGTCTGCGCGCATTATTTGTGAACACTCAGATGACAATGATCTTTGTGTTCACAACTTCGTTGATTTCTAACCACCATTAAAATATAATGAAGTTGCCAGATATTTCGGACAACCACGAAGTAGTGGTAGGTTTACATTTCCTCTAGAACAACATATACTAAATTCAAAGTTCGCCATTATCCGGGATTTCTTGGTCCTCTCTTGATGTCGTAAGATTGCACCGCAAAACTTGCATTATGTGTAGGCAGGCCAAATTGGATTTCTTTATTCCTAATCTAGGGAAAACAAAATCATAATTTTCTAAATGAGTAGGAATGACCATTTGATAATAATTTTCATAAAGAGGAATTGATATTTACGTATATGAAGCTCCACATCCATAGAATCTGATTGTTGTTGTTGGAATTTTGAATATAAATATGAGTTAGTTAGTTAGTTAATTAGTTAGTGTGAATGGATATGTCCACTCACTTAAACCTTTTCAATATGTTGTGTCTTATCCCAAGGGATGTGACTCTCCACTAAAGGTTGTGACTCTTCATGAAAAGATTTCTCCAAGAGTCACTTCTAAACCTATATAAACCCCACACATTCTCCATTGGAAAATATGTTTTTAAGAGTCATAAAACTAGTACTAGAAATTTAAGAGTTTGCATGTGTCTTCAAGAGTTAAAGAAGAGTTTGTGTTACATCCATTCGCTTCGTTGTTCGGTGTTATCGAAGTGCTGCGAAAAATATCGAGGTATTGTTGAATGTTGGAGACATGCGCCGCTAAATCTGTAACAACATTATATACAGGGGATCAAATGTCTTAAGCAAAGAGATTACTCTCCTCCATACACCCAAGTAAGTCTGTTTAAGTTTTGTGATTGATCATCTCTTTTCTATCATTCTTTTCTTGTTTTTTTGTCGGTATTACGAAATGTAATACATAAGTGAAAATCGTGTTACAAAGAGTTGTAACGGATCGCTGGATAATACACGAGTCGTATTATTGGATAACCGGTAACTAAGATGATTATCCAACAGTTGTTCATCGGATGAACTTTCAGATCCTGATTTTCCACTGTCAAAATCTTTCAATGGTATTTCCTCCTATAGCACGATACGTCTTTAGGAAATTCTTCTAACACTAAGTTGTGTCATGTGATACTTTCTGTTTTCTCTGGTAAATGGTCGTTTATCTATCTCTACTGTAATATTTCAAAAACTCAGAACTTAGTATGTTATGCTCTACTACTATTTGTTCTCGAAAAAATATTATTAGCTTTGTTGTGTTTGCAGGTAATTATAGTCTTTAGTGCATGTGCTTTGATTATACATTCTTATTCAGTTTACCATATTTAGAATAAGTAACATGACATGACAGGTTTGAGGATTGAGTTGGATATGATGTCACCTACATACATAAAACACCTTGTATCTTTGAATGTTTCTGTTGGTGGTAGTAGTTGGTGTTACATTGTCCCTCATGTGTTGTAGAGTATATATGGAATAGTAGAAACATGTTAATACATGAAAATGAGAGGTTTGTTACTCTAAAGACTCTTGCTCTAGCCATTAGAAGAGCAAAAGAACATCATTTTATTTTCATACATAAAGAGGAAGGTTCTACTTGTATGCGTGAAATTTTAGTTAAATGGAAGTTCCCTATTCTAGTTATTATAAGTTAAACACAGATGGTGCTTCTTTTAACTCTCTTTTTGTAGGAATTGGAGGGGTGGTTAGAGATGATGCTGGTTCTTTTGTGGCATGCTTTGCTAAGTACATCCATCAGAATGGGAGCAATGTGGTTGAAGTTTGGCAGAAAGAGATGGTCTGCAACTCGCTATCTGACTGGGGATCAGAAACCTTGAGGTTGATTGCAACTCCAAATATACCATTCAACTCTGCAAGGGCGAAGTTGCTCATCCATGGCACCTTATGGGACTTGTTCAGGACATTGCTGATATGAAGGAGAACATTTGAAAATCTATTCTTTATACATCAATACGCTTTAATAATCAAATAATCTTGTACATGACATTCAGAATGTATCTTACCTGAGAATGAAAGTACTTTAGTTTTGTTGTTTTCGGTCACAATATCAAAAAAGGAAAAGAAAGAGGAACATCCTTTTCCATTTCCACTACAAACATTTTGTTGAATATCTGATCAATATTCATATAATTTAGATTAAATATATGTTTTGGTTAATGATGAATACCTACAATATGTTGGGATCTTGTAACAATGAAAAGCTAGCACGTTAGATGTATCAAAAAATAATATGTAAAGAACTAATCCGAAACAACTCTACCTAAACAAATTGACGAGGGAAGAATCACAGGTTCAACAAGTTGTCCTTAACACATTAGTTCGCGGATATACTCGAGATGAGTAATGATAAACCCCTCACAACGAAGATGTGTCCAGGATAAGACTGCCCGATATAACTTGAGTTAGCACAACGCAAGTTACCCACTATTGAACTCACAATAGGGATGGAAGTAAAAACGTCGCACAAAAATAAAAGCAAGCAAGAAGAAGAAAAGTCGACAGAAAGATGGCCGCTGCTTGTGTATATAGAAAACATAATTTCGAGTTGTATTTATCGGATGAAATACTTACAAATCAAGTTAGGTTTTGGTTTTCTTCAAAAACAAGTAAAAGGAATTTACCCATAAATAAAACTCTTAAGAAAATATTTTTTGAGTTAATTTCCTAAAGAAAAACTCGCCAAAAATAAATCTGAGTATAAGAGGGACTTGGTGCATGGAATACGCGCATATCGCATGGGTTGGGCTATGTTTATTTCGCCCCACCCGCTCTACCCTCGTTTTACAATACATACATAAGAGTATGATTATATAGTGGAGCCCCTCTTAGTTTTCCACAATGTGAGACTAAAAGTTCCATTGCATTCACCCAAAAATGAGTAAGTATCCTTAGACCCTTAGAGAAACTGCAATGGTGTGATCAAAATCATAGACCAAAAAAAAAACGACCAAATTTGAGTTTAGTCCGTGGTGTTACACTAGGATGGAAGAGTAAATTTGGTCGAGCACACATATAATGTTCGCTTGGGGAAAAGTATACAACAGGATCACTTTATACATCCTCCCCATCAACCATCAGGATCGCTTTATCCATGCGCCTCACTGAGGCGTAACTTATATGTACGCCTCACTACACGGGGGGAAAATATACGTCTGCTTCAACTCAAATGTAACTTAAAATCTAGCCTATTAACAAATGTACATTATAACTTCGCTCGACTAAATTTGGTTTTGGTCTTGGTCTCAGGCCAAATATACTCTGAGACTTGGTTTTAGTCTAGGATTTAGTCTTTAGTCTGTTCGACTGTGTCTCATTTCTGGACCATATTTATAATTTTACTCGTCCACTGTGGTTGCTCTTAGGTCATTAGATCAAACTACACCAAGACCAAAAAGCCTTTTTATTAAAACTCATTTTCTCTAACACAAGATTGAGGGGAAAAAACAGAATGTAATTGTTTTGCTTTAAAGAGACATAAGTTAGTTATATATATGTTTCAGTTTGGAATTGTAATTGTAGAGACATGTCCGTATTGAATAGGTATCATTGATGCATGAGAGACATATCCATTGTGAACGGGTTTTACTGATGCCTTTTTCCTATTTTGAAGAGACATGTCCTTGTTCTCTGCAAACTATAAAAAAAGGGTTCAAGTAATAGTTGAAAGTGCACTGAAAATTCTCTTCTCTCTCTTTCTTAAACGGGTAGTAATATTAATTAGAGTTCAAGGGTGATTTGTTGATTGTTGTTGATATCTGGTCACGCAAAGGCTTGATTGTATCTTGGGAAACAGTTTTCTTTCGATCCGCAACAAACTCTTAGTGAGTGGTAGAAAATAACGTTTTAAGGAAAGCGATTACGCGACTTCAATCCATTGGTGTTTCGATTCCATACCCTAAACTTCCAACAATCTTAAAACTTTTTTTTTCTAACAATGGAATCAGAAACTATGGGCACTTGTAGCGCTTCTGGATATTGGGTTTTCAAGTCGCTTCTCAGAAACATTGCGATTGAGTTTTTATGGATTCAAAGAAGTCTAAATATTGAAGGGAATCAAAAGTCACTACATGAAAGGGAGATGTTTAGTCTCAAGAAACACACTGCAGAATTTGGTTTTTATTTTCTCTGGTGGCGCTAAGGGGAGAAACTAGAAAGAGATATTACGGTTGTTTCTGGAGATCTAAAGTTTTACACAGAGACTGTTATCGAAATAAGTTACTGGTATTTCATTTGTTGGTGATTAAAATACATGTTTGGACGTGCGCGAAACAAGAGCGAACATTGGGAGTTTTCCGAAAATTATTTTTATCTTTCTTTAAACTTTATTATTCCCTTTTGTTGAATATCTAATATTCTTAGTCAAGAAAGTTCTGATTGATTAGTTAACCTCTTTTATGTTCATAGAAAATTAGCACCAGAGTACATCAGTACAAGGAAGGAAAGAATTTTGAGAGTGCCCTTATATGACTCATCCCTTCCATAAATCGTTGGAAAAATTATCGTTGCATCTGGAAATTTCCATGCATTTTTTTCCCGAAGATTAGTGAATAAATACCAACCGACCAATGCTAGGGATACTGCCATTGCATCAGATAAGTATATCTATCTAAGTTGTATTGTGGTACCCTGTTATGGTGATGCTAAATTAAAATTATTGTTTCATGCATGTTGGTTTGTTGTAGTGAGAACTTATTCACAAACAGTAATGTCTTGATCAATATATGACTTGTTTGCATAAATAGGATTGGTTTGCATATCAAATGCTTGAATAAATGTCTTGTTAGTATATTCAAACATATATGTGAACATGGATTAGTGGGAATGATACGATGATGTACATTTTACAATACGGTTATGTGTATACAATGATGCACGCTTTTGAAGTAATTAAAATGTGGGGATGTCCTATTGTTACATGAGTATGGTTCATATTGTTTACTATACCATGAATTCGATTGAGTGTGATGCATATTTGGTGTTCTTAGAAAATAACATGAAAGTCGTGGTTAAGTGGTGTACTCAGAGCACACTGTTAGATCCGATAAGTGACCTATCGATCGACAAAGATTGAAAATCACAAAATTCATAATTGAACTGTCACATGTTAACATAGTATTTAATTTGTGGTTAAGAGATATCTTAAAGATCCAAGAAGTAAAATTTCTAGTGGAAACTGTGAGTTCCATGCGATCTTAATATATAAGAATCATTGGGTTTTGCCAGGGCTTATAATCGTCACACTTGAATGCACGTCTGTAAAGAACTGTTTAGTCAAATTCTGGATTTGGTTTGTTTTCAAGGTTACACAGAACCATTAGGGATGTGTGAATTTTATTTTGGAACCCATTTGCTAAGCAAAATGGCGCAGCAGTAGTATATAACAAGACAATCTTACGGCAAAGTTAGGATGAGTTTCAGAAATTAGTGTTAGAGCATTGCTCGATCAAACTCGCATGTGTTTCTATATCAAGCATGTTTTTCAATGTTAGTGATCAAAACTATATGTCTTGATTTCTAGTTTACCTATGAGTAAGTCTCGGTCTAGGATAGTTAGGTATAGTTGAGCTCCAGACTCCATGGCGATTATCTTACGAAGACGAAGAACTACTCAAGGAACCAGTGGAACTTCACAAAAGGTATGTGGAGACTTGAACTCATTTCTCACTCAAAAGTCTATCTAATCTATCTCCTACTCTTGAGACAAAAGTCGTATAAGTATGATAGTTTTCATACATACACATTTTCTATTTTGAGCCGAGTTTACTCGCCTATCTTTTTATCGAAATATGTGTTGGTAAGCTTTTTCTTTAACCATTTTCATATTTACCCGTGACGAAAGTCATGATGACGTTTCAATCTTGAAAATAGCTTTGATGATGATAGTCGATTCTTTTTGTTTAACGACTATTATAACATTATAGAAGAATGTTTCAATGATTGAAATGTGGAGTTGAGATTACATAGTGTGTTCGCACATTAGTGTATAAATCCATGTGCCGGAAACCAAGTGCGTGCATATGTGTGCATGCGGTATTGGTGAAGGAGACAGGTTAGGTACGCGTACTGGCGAAAGTTTTCATACCAAAAATTTCTGTTGTAGTTTGTGAAGTTTGCAAACTGAAAACCAGCCACCTTAGGTATGCATATGCGTATGCGTACCCACGAAAGTTTTCAAACAGAAAATTTCTGCTGAGTTTCCAAAATCAAGTCCGATAGATATGGTACACGTACCCGTATGCGTACCTAAGCTGGTTATATTTCTCAAATTGGAAGTTCATGAACCCTGACTTAGCTTGGATAAGTCATTTTTTTCATCTAACGATGAATATTGAATTCTTTGTTACCAAGGTAACTTAGATTGCAAACCCTGATTTGAAAACTATATAAGGGAGACGTCTAGTAACTGGAAAAACTAATCCTCATACCTCGTGTGTGATACTAGTTGGTTTTGCTAGAGTTGATTCTCCTTTAACCGTGGGTTTCTTCTCGAGACCCTGTCGGTTAACGACTGAAAGACTTCATTGGGATTGTGAAGCCAGATGAAACTACTTCCCTTGTAGTTGAGCGATCTGATCTTGCCATTTTCTATCATACGAGTTCAATTGAATAATCGACTTGAGATTATATCTCCGATAGGGCAAGATAAAAAGAAATCACAAACATCTTCGTCTCATCATTTGTGATTCCGCAATATCTAGTTTCGCTACCATACGATTTAGATTATTGTGAGGTGATTGATAATACTAGGCTGTTCTTCGGGAATATAAATACGGTTTATCAATTGGTTCTTGTTTACCTTGATTTTTATCAAAAGATGGAACAAATTTGTAGGTTTATCTGTGGGAGACAGATTTATCTATTATCGTAGACTTTTCTGTGTGATACAGATTTGTTTATTAAAGTCTTCGACTTTGGGTCGTAGCAACTCTTGGTTGTGGGTGAAATCAGCTAAGGGAATCAAGTGCGTAGTATCCTGCTGGGATCAGAGATGTAAGGAGCGCAACTGTACCTTGAATCAGTGTGATATTGATTAGGGTCCAACTACAGTCCAGACCGAAGTTAGTTTGTATAAGGATAGTGTCTGTAGCGGCTTAATACAGTGTGGTGTTCAATCTGGACTAGGTCCCGGGGGTTTTCTGCATTTGCGGTTTCCTTGTTAACAAAATTTCTGGTGTCTGTGTTATTTCTATTCTGCATTATATTTTGTTATATAATTGAAATATCACAGGTTGTACGTTATATCGATCAATTATGAAATCCAACCGTTGGTTGTTGATTGGAAATTGATTGATCCTTGGATATTGGTCTTTGGTACCATCCAAGTATATTATCATTGTATTTGATAAAGACTCGCAAATTCTTATTTGCTTGAGTAAAGATCAAATCAAATGAGAGAGATATTAACTCCTCGATATACTTTTTTCTAGATTGAGTCTGACTGTCTAGTTGATTCTCTAGAAAGTATATTGGAGTTAGTCCATATAGATTGGTAATCGAAATATTGGGTGTGGTTGTTAGACCCCATCTTTTTCAATTAGTGCACCACAAAATTATGGGGGTGGTTGTCATATAACAAGAGTGTTATAATAATAAATTCATCAAAATGAGGTTGGTGGATTTCTTGAATCCATGACTACCCTTGAATCTGGAATCATTCAAACTATGAAAGAGATCATAGTATTGTGATGTGGGTATTATTAGACTTTGAGTCTAATAGATGAGGTTAATCTAGTTTGGTGAAATACCTTTTCGTAAGGACATATATTTAGTTTTCCAAAAACCTTTTTGAACGGTTGAACTTTAGTTTGGCAAGCCCTTTTTGTAGAGATTTGTACTTGAAAGAATTCATATTGAATTCACTGTACTTAATGAATATGGGATTTAAACCTCCATGACATTGAATCACCGGTAATGGTAACCCGACCAACCACTAGGAAATGACTATCTCGTCGGTTTAATGGCAAAAACAAGTTACCGATAAGTGATTAGTTTCAACACTTAAATTTTGAATCCCAATTGTGAAAATGAGTGATGATATGTTCTGTTATGAATAGAGGTTGATTTAGTAGTCTTAATGAAGTCCAGTTCTTTGTGAACAAGCTTTTAATAAACGCGATTGCTCATGAAACCCACAAGGCCATAATAGTGCTAAGCGAAAATCAAACTCATTAAAGGTATCAATTAGGTTTCAAGGGTGATTTGTCGATTGTTGTTGATCGCCGGTCACGTTAAGGATTGATTGTATCTTGGGAAACGGCTTGTACTCGATCCCACAACAAACTCTTAGTGAGTGGGAGCAAATAACATTTTAAGGAAAGCGATTACGCGACTTCAAGCCATACCCTAAATTTCTAACACGTTTTCTTTTTAGGTGAAAAATATTTGACGTTTGTTAGTCAGTACACTTGTTTTTTTGTTTTTTTTTTATCGATAAAAAAAGATTTCATTGATCACAAAGAGGGGTACAAAAGATTTGAACCACCCAAAGAGGGGGAAAAGGAAAAGAAAGAAAAGAAATAAATGGTCTTGAAGAACAACACAAGATCAAAAAAAAATCAAAAACCCCAAAAAACTTACAACCACTAAGGTGGATCAAAATATATACTAACCCAATTCTGTATTACTTCCTCATAAGAAACGTCTTTGAATTCCTTGATAGAAAAGGCCCATGGAAATAAGTTATACTTCACCATATGTATAACGTGCTTAGCAGTTTGAGCGTTATTGGAAAACACCCGAGCATTTCTCTCATTCCAGGTATACCAGAGAATCGCAACAGCTAATAAATTCCATATGTTCCTCTTCTGAACAGTATCAAAGTTCAATTTCCAAGCCAAAAGAGCAGCAGGTACAAATGCATGTACAGTAAACTGGAGTTGAAATTTATCCATAAAATGATGCCAAATTTTTGCAGCAAAATCACATTGCAGGAAAATATGTGAAGTTGTTTCATCATTATTGCGAAACAGACACGAAGGAGAAGTTGTAATACCTTTTCGGATTAGTGAGTCCCTAGTAGGAAGCCTGAAATGACTAATGCACCAAAAAAAAAACTATCTTCGGAGGATATTGTTGCTGCCAAATAAATCTGAATATATCCTCACCTGGTAGTTCAGAAAAAGTGACAAGTTTGTTGTAGCCTGAATTTACTCAGAAGGTTCTCTTGTTGTTTAAAACCCAGTGAAACATATCCTCGCATACAAGGTTAAGAGTGAAGTTCGCTAGACTTTTCTGTATGATTTCAAATTCACTAGTAGCTTGAATCGACAATCTTCTAGGTAATTGAAGATTTTGAAAAAGTTGAGAAAGAGGAACAGAACATATGGAAGCCATTGTACAAGACTTGGACCTTGAAGATGCATACAAGTATGGGAAAATGTTACATAGAGCATCTCCCAAAATCCATCTATCTTCCCAAAACCTTGTTCTTTCACCATTATAAACCTTGAATTGAAAATTCTGAAGAAAAAAATCCTTTATGTGCATAATACCTTTCCAAAGTGAAAACCCACAAGCTTATTTTGGTTGTTTATATACCACTCCACCTCACAAACACCATATTTTTCTTTTATTATGCGTCTCCACAGTACATCAGACTCATGTGAAAACCTCCATAACCACTTGGATAACAAAGCATTATTCATATCTTTCAGATTTTTAATACCCAAACCTCCATTTCTTTTGCCTCTACGAACCAAATCCCATTTAACTAAGTGCATCTATCTGTTTCCTTTATTGTCATTCCATAAAAAATTCCTCATCAATCTCTCTAACTTGAGCTTCACAGACTTGGGAAAATCAAATAAAGACATGAAATAAATGGGTAAGACCACTTTTCCAGCGCTATTTAACAATGGTTTTATCCATCGTGCCAATTTAGCATTAAATATATCTATAATTTTGTCCCATTTACGAATACCTTTGTACTTTTCATCCAAAGGAAGTCCCAAATAAGTTGTAGGAAGAACTGAATTGTAACAACCCAATAAAGAAGTAAACTCATTCATGTCACCCTCATACAATACTGCGTACATATGACTCTTGGCAAAATTAATCCTTAAACCAGTGAGTAACTCAAAACAAAAAATAAGAATTCTGAGAAATTTAATTTGATCAACACTTGCATCCAGAAAAATTAAAGTGTCATCAGCAAATTGCAGATGACTAACCTTAGTACCTGAATTAGAGACTTGAAAACTATAGATATATTCGGCATCCTGAGATTTTTGCATCAACACAGATAGAGCTTCACCCACAATTAAGAACAAGAAAGGATACAATGGGTCTCCTTGTCGGATGCCTTTTTTGCTCTTGAAGTACCCTTCGGAAGAACCATTGACGAGCAATGAAAATCAAACATGCTCTACGCAATATTGCATCCATCTTCTCCACTTTATACCATAACCCATTTTCTGCAAAGCCTTATCAAGAAAAATCCAATTAACATGGTCAAAAGCCTTTTCGAAATCAATTTTACAAAGAATACCAGGTATACCGCTTTTGAGTCTTAAATCGATCAACTCATTAGATATGAGAACCCATCAAGAATCTGTCTTTGATTTATGAATGATGACTACTGCAGAGAAATAACATGAGGCAAAGAAATCTTGAACCTCCCCGCCAAAACTTTAGACAGAATTTTGTAAACACCATTTATCAGACTTATTGGTCTCAAATCTTTGATTTCTTTAATTGTGTTCTTCTTTGGAATAACAGCAATGAAAATATTTTTAAGCCTCCAATATAAAAATCCTTTCTCCTGCAATTCTTTGATCTTTGAGCACATTAAGAACATCATTTCTTATGATACTCCAAGTCTTCTGATAAAACTCAATGGGGTATCCGTTACTTAGACATTTAATGGCATATAAAATTTCATCTTCATCGATTTCTCTTTTAAGCCAAACACACAAGTCAGATGGAATAGATTTGAAAAAAAGGTCATCCATAAGAGGTTTAGAATAAGACTGATCCTGAAAAATGTTTTTCAAGTAATCAACAATGCCTGCTTTAATCTCACCTTGATCCATTGTCATTCGGCCATTAACATTAATCTTAGAAATATGGTTTCTTCTCTTCCTATCATAAGCAATACTATGAAATAATTCAGTATTCCTGTTCATACCTTTTATTTTGGACCTTAGCTCTGCTTCTTCATTTTTCTGCTTCAAGGATAATTAGGTTACAATAATCTTGTCGAGCCTTTAATCTGTAGTCCCATTGAGATTCTGTAAGCCCATAAGGTTGTAACTTACCCTGAAATTATTAACGGTACTAACATAATTTTCCTTTCATTTCGTTTAGGCATTACGTCTTTTTAGCCTTCCATGGTTATAAAAGGATTCCAGTGACTGAAAGAAACGGCCAAAAAATATGTTTGATATGAACTAAGCCTTAATTTACTTGGCGTCATTAGGGGCGACCCTGAAAGAATTAGGGGCGACTAATAAGACAAAATAGGGTCACCCAAACCTAAATGGAAGCCATCCCTTATCTCCGATTTTTTGAAATGGCAAATATACCCACCATAATCAGTAGATAAAGCTACAATCGGTAGTTTAATTTGGTATGCCTCATTCTTTTTTCTACGAACTTATAATCTGTAGATATTAACAGAATCGGTAGTGTCGGCGTAAACAATCGGTATATATTTTAGTAATCGGTAGTGTCGTTGTATACAATCGGTAGTTAACTTTACAATCGGTGGTTAATGTGTATATAGTTGGTTTTAGGAAACTTTTTCCCATTATTTGGTTTTAGTTTTTGGTGGGAGGGAGAGAGAAGAAGAAGAAGAGGAAGAAGAAAAACTGGGAGTTTACCACTTAAATCAACAAGAAACATGGATGGGTATGAAGAAGAAGGTGAAGAACATAATGTTGAAGCTTCACTACCGTTTACAGAAGACGATTTGGGGTATATGTTGAATGATCCAAACTTTTGTGGAGAGGAAACCCTAGACGACGCTTTCATGGAAGAAAACGTAGAATCACCCGAGATCGAAGCTAACGATGCATCTAACACACAGGTATTGTGTTAATAAACTCATAACCCACTTTGTATGCGTTTGTATGAGTTTTTAAACGAGAAAAATTGATTTTTGAATGCATTGAATGCCATGAAATACCCAGAATCGGTAGATAATGTGGTTATGTATCTGATTACCAATTACTATGAAATAATATATCATTAATCGGTAGAATAGGAAACTTAGACTAATTAATGTGCATTTTATCGGTTTAAGAGTAAAGAGAGATTGTCCTTTACCTCCGTTGAGTGGTTGTATGGATTACTTCCTAACAAATCATTGTAAGGATTGGTTGAAACAATATGAGACCAACATGTTGGATTGGGATCGCGTCATAAACAACTATCCGGAAGGCGTACTCGAATTGGTCCCCTCGGATGATGACGATGAATGATCGTTATGTTTGGAAGATGTATTTTGAATTGCCCCTTTTTGTACATGTTTTTGGTAAGAAAATGTGAAGATATATGATAAAATCGGTAGTTATATCATATAATATATCAACCGATTGTATCGGCTTTTGTAAAGAAATTCCACTTTTTTGAGATATTCCAAAATCGGTAGATTACAATACATACTAACTTCCGATTATAACCAAACTCTGACAAAGAAATTGGAAAATTTTCCCAGAATCGGTAGATTACTTTACATACTAACTTCCGATTATAACCAAACTCTGAGATTAAAATTGGAAAATTTTCCTAGAATCGGTAGAATACATTACATAATAACTTCCGATTGTAACCAAACTCTGAGATTAAAATTGGAAAATTCTCCCAGAATCGGTAGAATACACTACATAATAACTTCTGATTATAACAATTTTTCCCTAAACTGTGACCACGGACTTCAGGAATTCAAAACTTCCATCATATATGAATTCTTCTCCTTTTTCCTCTAAGTAGTGCCTTTTTGCGAGTGTCTCCTACATAAAACAACCAATACAAAAGAATACTAAGTTCGTATAGTTTAGCCACCCGGTGTTATGTAAAAGAAGTATGCAAATACTTACAAATTGTTGGATCGACAAGCTTAAGTGGCTAGTGTTAAAGATCCTCTTTCGTATCGTTATGTAATCATTTACTCCTTTTTGGATAAGTTGGAACCGATTGTGAACTTGTTCGAGGGATATTTGCTTTGGATTTCCATACTCTCGCACAAATTGTCTATACACCCTCCCCTAAAAGATTTCGCGTGCAATCCTTCCGGCTATGACATCTTCACGTCTTGTTTCGTGATACCATGTTTTGACAATGACCAAATCTTCAGCTGAAACGTTTCCATGGTTGTAAGTTGAGATATAGAATGAATTAGAAAGATTAGACGATGTAAAATCTATTTGTATAATACACGGCGTTATGTGTGTGTAGTTTGGTGCATAACTAGAAGAGGTTACCCTCCTTATATAGATGAGAGTCCCAACGTGTCTTTTGTTTGAAAATATAGTCGTTATTGCATACTGTAGAAGGAGCGTACAGATATTATGTACATAATGTTAACATGGATAATCGATAATCGGACGACTAAGTTACCAAATTACCTTCCGATTTCGCAACCGGTAGTCAGTAATTTTATTAAACGTCTGATTACGTTCGTTTTTGAAATATTAGAGTTTCATTGAACATCAATAATCGGTAGATAATAATATGTATTATTTACCGATTGGGTGTGTTATTCGAGGCACGACTAGTTTATTTTGAAAAAATAGACGTTGCGGCCGATTTGCAATGTCAATGTCATTTCAATTTTATGTAACGGAAATACGAAGATAACATCGGAAGTTAATTACTAAATTATGCGTCCGATTATGTGTAATCGGGTAATAGATAATAAAACAGACGTCTGATTGTTATGAAATTTTTGAATATCACAAGGGTCTCCCCCATACAAAGAGAGCTTAACGGATATAATTCTTTAGATAATAACAATAAAAGCTTCATAGTCGGTAGATATATCATAATCTGTGATTAGCGTCTTGGACGAGTCCTAAATGGATTAAATCTGTCCATCGCTTTTAGGATTCTGAAATGAGCTTCGTAACGGTAGTTTGATCCTTTCGATCTCCGCCATTCTCCGAGAGATCGCGCTATAACCTCATCATTGGTTTCACCTCTTAATCGATATTGATTCACAAGATAAGTCAAATGGACGAATTCTTCAACATGTCTGTTTATGGAACCAACCTGGCAGAAAAGATCACCTACATGACAGTTATTTGGGTTACCGGTGTCGACACAAAAAATTTCGCGAATTCTACCCAAATAACTCATACTAATTACACCTCGTTGCCTACGTTCTTCACCTCGCTTCGGATAGAATTGAACATAGCGCCTACATCGAGATAAATCTTCTTCAATCGTGAACTCTTTAAGATTAATGAATGGTTGGGTCATTATGTTGAAGATGATTTCTTTGATGTTAGAGAGAGTTTAAATGTGTTTGTGTTGCATAGAGGATAAAAGGATACCATCCTTATATAGTTTAGAGTACCAACGGCTCTATTTTGTAGATGACCGATTACATAATCGGTAGGTTAATAAGTTAACCTAACTTCTGATTATAAAGTTTCCCCAAATTTTGTTTTTGCCGAAATCTCTAATTTTTCAAAATTTGGGAACTATAATAATCGGCAGGTTAATAAGTAAATCTAACTTCCGATTATAAAGTTGGCCCAAATTTTGTTTTTGCCGCAATCTCTAATTTTTCGGATTTGAGAATTACAATAATCGTTAGGTTAATAAGTTAACGCAACCTCCGATTATGAAGTTGCCCCAAATTTTGTTTTTGCCAAAATCACTATTTTTTTCGAATTTGGGAACTACAATAATCGGTAGTATACGAACTTCACCAAAAGTCCAATTAATAAGTTGGCAAAATTTTCGAGATTGGGCCAGCGTAGTCGGTAGTTTATGAAGTTATTTATGAACTTCACCTATCTACCGATTGCTAACGGCCACAAGTTCCATATCGAGTTATACTTTAACAATCGGTAGATAATACCACTATACTAACTACTGATTGTGTAAGGGCACTTAGGTAATCTCCAAAAATTAAGACATCCCATAACCGTGTCTATGGGTTGGGAATAAAAAAATCGCCCCTAATTCTTTCAGGGTCGCCCCTAACGACGACGACAGGTTAATTTAGGGCTTGCATTGACTTTAGACAACTTGAAATGAAACCCAGTACAAACCAGAGACCAAGTGGCAAGTATTTACTATTCAAGGAGGTGTCCGAAAATTGCAGGCTTACAAGTATGGACATAAGAAAGAACCCCAAATAAGCGGTAAATCCAATGAATATAATCTTGGCTTTGGCTATTAAATTTGTCATACATATTTAACCTACACCAAAACATTGCATCTATATAAATGACATAAACTCATATCCCTTTTCCTTAAAAATCTTAACAACTCAACATTATTTTTTTTTATTTTAGTAAGTTAAGAAGAATCAAGAAGAGTGATTAATGGCTGAGAAGGAAGGAGGAATAGTGAAGACAGGTCATGAAGAAGGATTAAAAATGGCAACATCCATACTCGAAGAATATGGACTTCCTCTTGGTTTACTTCCACTTGAGAATGTAATTGAAGTTGGTTTTGCTAAAACTACTGGTTATATGTGGATTAAACAAGAGAAAAAAGTTGAGCATAATTTTAAGATGATTAGTAAGCTTGTGAGTTATGATGTTGATATTCATGGTATTGTTGATAAGAAAAGGATCAAGAAACTTAAAGGCGTAAAAGTAAAGGAGTTTATGTTATCGCCACCTGTTAATGAAATCACCGTGGATGATCCACCTACCGGGAAAATTCATTTCAAGAGTCTTGCTGGTGTCACCAAGACATTCCCCGTCGAAGCATTCAATGCTGGCCAGTAAACAAAACAAAGAAAGGAAAAAAGAAAATCCCCGATGTTTCTGTTTTTGATGGTATGGGCTACTATGTTTGCTATTTAGAATGGTCTGAGTTAGCAAGTTTTATTTTATTAGGATTTCTGCTCTTTATTTGGCTGTTGGTCTTATCTGGTTTTTCAACTTTCGGTGTGGTGTGCCTTTTCTTCCCCAAGCATGGGGTTTTGTTTGAATGAATAAATACTAAGTTATCAAATTATAGAGGCTAAGTCTTATGGGTTAGATTGAGCTGCTAGATTAGCAGAAATGTGTTGCAATTCAAAAAAAAAGTGTTGTCAATTTGTTAACATTAGTTCTCTCTCCTATCAGTTGCTAGCAGGTGAACTAGCATCTAGATAGTTACGCTGAATCATTCAACGCTGGGAAAATTACCTTTTCGTGGAATGGTTCAGCGCTGGAAGATTTATTTTTGATCTGACGGCTGAGATTTAAAACGCTGAACCGTTCAGCGCTGGGCGGTGGTCCTAGCTGACGTGGACTGCTAATCTAACCGCTAGATTAGCACTCCCATAAAACTTAGGTGGTTGTCCTAGCTGATATAGATTACCAATCTACCTGCTAGATTAGCACCCCATAAGACTTAGCCTTAGAAACACTTGTTAATCGTTGCCTGCTTGCAAATTACTGCATTATGGTTTTCTTCTCATACACAACTACAGAGTGACATACATGAAAATACCAACAAGATTTATAGAAATGCAGTTATGTGGAAACCATCGTATATGTGTTAACTCATGTAACTCCTTTGTGCATATAAAAGCTTGCCCAAGCAGTAAATTCAGAAATGAGGGTACCAAAGTTAGAGAGACAGATAGCTAGAACATGGAAAAACAATGTTTACCCCTCATATCAGATATGGGGACACAATGAGTCGCAAGATCCACTGAAACTAACTCCTCCAAGTCAAGTCAGGCACCTGTGGTCAGTCCCCTGCAACTTTCGACACTCAAGTTAAGAACTTGTTTGTTTGCAGCTGACTCGGCGTCTGAATCTGAGTCAACCCCTGACTCGGACCGAGTCAGCAGTCAGACCGTTTGTTTTCCATTTTGAGTCAGATCTGACTCGACCTATGACTCAGACATAACCCCTGACTCGGACTCATTTGAGTCAGGTAACAAAATACCCCTGACTCATGGGACCAAATCACTGACTCACTTATTTCCGAGTCAGATGAGTCAGAACTGACTCAAAACAAACATATCGACTCAGATCCAGATGAGTCAGGTGATTTCATTCAGATCCAGATGATTCAGATCCAGACGACTCAGATGAGTCAGGAGTAAACAAACATGGTGTAAGTCAAGCAAGCACCCGTGTTTCTAAATGTTCTCAAAGTGTGCTCTCACAACGAACACAGAAAATCTAAGAGAGGAAATTCATATTCAGATGGAAGCAACAATTTCTGGTTTCTTATATGAATATTCCTTCCATCATAAAACACTAAAAAGTAAATCCCACCTGCGGCAGAATAAGCACTTGAATTTCCCTAAAAAATTGATTATCACAACGAAATAAGGTACACATAATGTTATCGGTTTTCAAAGAAGTAGATCACGACTAAAATGGCCGATACGAACAATAGGTAAGGATCCTCAAGACAAGTCACAAGAAAGGTGGTGGTAGGTATGATAAAAGAAAAACACGGATTTGTATCTGACATTACTGTTCTTCTCATCTATCAGCATTCTTTTTCACTTTTTTTTGAATTTTCACATGTTCAGTGTGTACTACTGAAAAACGTCAACAATTAACACATACTTTCCATTAAGATAAATGGCCCAACTTGTACAACTAAACATAATTGGTCTTAAAAGGAGAAGACAAATAAATGAATTGAGTAAACTCGCTCATTCAAGAAGCTCATCAAATCTTTCATAGAAAAATTCAGATTTTGGGTTTGTTCCTTTCCTCTAATATTGTTTACTTCAGTTTGGATTTGGTCTTTTCGTATAATAATTTTACTCCAGCTTACAAGATGTTGCTGTTCTTTTGCTTCTAACATGTGATTAGAGAAATTTTGATTTTCAGTTCACTACGTGTACGTTATAAAATGGTCAATGGGCAGCTTTTAGCATTCTATATCACACTATGTTGCATCGCGTTTATTATATCTAAGTTGATCATGGCGGTTCTTCTCTACCGAAGATGGCAAAGGAAAGACAATGTGTTCCAAGACAATATGTCAGGTATTATTATTTTACAAACTTCAGATTTAGATATGGAATTCAAAATATTTTTGCAGTCATATAGTACAGATTAGGAGGAAACTTGAGATATGAATGTACAGGTTAACGAATTACTAACATGAAAAATGGCTACGACAGGAGGGAAAATGGTGATGTTCAGGTCCCCAACGATGCAATATTTCACTTCTGATGTGTTCCTGAAAAAGACAATGAGACTAACTAACAAAGATATTATTGGATCCGGTGGTTATGGAACTGTGTACAGATTAACGATTGATGAATCCATCTCTTTCGCTGTTAAAAGATTAAACCGAGGAAGCGCAGATAGAGATCGGGGATTTGAAAGAGAATTGCAAGCAATGGGAGATATCAAACACAGAAATATTGTGACACTCCATGGATATTACACTGCTCCACAATATAATCTTCTTATTTATGATCTTATGCCTAATGGAAGTCTGGACACTGTGCTTCATGGTATGCAACTCATCCCCAAAAATACACTATATAATTTGTCGAGTTAAAATCTTATACGAACCAGATTTGTTGACAACATGATGTGGCCGATGTCTAATGCATCGTCTAGTATGGTCAGCTTTGATCCATACTCTACATTTTATCAGCATGGTTATGAAAAGAGTTCCACTTTTGTAGTCCCGCGTCTTATGCCGGTCACTTATAGACCCTTTCAAAAGATTTCAATCATCAGAATCAGATGGCAAGAGCTATGGATTCTGGTTTCTAAACCATGAACCATCAGTACGTGACGTTTACCATGTCAAATATTGACATGAATGCTAGTAAGTGAGGCCACATTAGTCGTTGCAGTGATGCACCACCTGATCCATAGAGCAATGCGCACGTTCTGGTTTTCCATTTTATAGACTTGTTATGACTAATTCTTATAGAAAATTTATTTCACTGCAGGAAAAGCGAACGATAAGAAGCTATTAGATTGGCCTTCAAGATACAAGATTGCATTAGGTGCTGCACGGGGAATATCATACCTACATCATGATTGTATTCCTCACATAATCCACAGAGATATAAAATGTAGCAACATACTACTTGATCAAAATATGGAAGCGCGAGTTTCTGACTTTGGGTTGGCCACGCTAATGGAACCTGATAAGACTCATGTTTCAACATTTGTTGCCGGAACCTTTGGTTATCTTGCTCCTGGTAAATTTTCACCTCATTTTGCTGTCCGTTCTTTTGCTCCATTTGATGCTTACATAACGAGAGTTTTCTTTGCAGAATACTTCGATACAGGGCGGGCAACAGTAAAAGGGGATGTTTACAGTTTCGGTGTTGTTTTACTGGAGCTATTGACTGGAAAAAGACCAATGGATGAGGCATTTATTGAGGAAGGAACTAAGCTGGTTACCTGGGTACTTCCTAAACTCAAATACTGTATAAAACGTAAAACATACCATAGAATGTAAAATGTACCTTTAACCATGCTCGAACTAAATTAGTTGACATCAATTTCCCTGTTTTGGAAAGTATGACAAAGAGGTAGTTTCTTCCGTTGCATCGTCACTTACCACAAGTAGGGGTGAGCAAAAAATCCGTAACCGCGGATTTCATCCGTATCCGTCCGCAAAATTGTGGGTGAAACCCAATCCGCAAGATCTATGGGCCGGACACGGGTGAGATTCTCAAATCCACACTTTTAACGGTTTGGTTGCGGTTGGATTTTGAAATCGGCGGATTCACCCGCACCGTAGAATAGTAACGGAAATTAATAGAATATGTCCGTGAAAATGGTAACTTGGTTGAATAATTCAGGTTTCCATTTCAATTCGGACATGAATGAATGAGCACAGTGGGAATTCCATTTACCTACCGTTGGTAGGCACACGTACAGTGAGTAGTAAGTAAAGTTATGTTATTCTAATTGACTATCATATTTCTAGCTAACTACGATCACCTAAAGGTTCAACAAATAGTGGGAAATATTGATTTTTATACCTTCACAGGGACGGTATTTGGGGTGCTCCATCCATCCCCAAATCTCAAAAACTCATCCAAAAGTCAATTTCTCATATGTATTTTTTGGAAAAATAATAATAGGATCCCTTAAAATTTAGTGTTTAGCCCACCTATACCTCAAATCCTGCTTCCTTCGTTGTACCTTCATATGGTTGTTGGATTCAAGATAATCAATTTACAATATCAACTTCAAGTTGATTATCCAACTTTATATACAGTTTTCATTTCATACATTTAAGACCACTTGATGGTGTATACAGTATACGATCGCTATCCTGAGGTTGCTTGTATAGCTGAAAGCTTTTGAAGGCATTATATAAAGTGTAATTTTGTTTTTGGACTAAATCCGCGGGTTAATCCGCATCTGGTCCGTATCACCCGTTGATCCGCGGATGTCAAATCCGCAGGTGATTGGGCCGGACACGGTTGGATTTTCTAAATCCACAATTTTGACGGTTTGGACGCGGGTGACCCCTAATCCGCATCCGTCCGTCCGTTGCACACCCCTAATCATAAGAACCCATGTTATTTATAGCCCATGTTGTTTCCAAAAGAATTTTGGTTACAATTAAATATAGCCCATGCATTTATTAATCACAACCTATATTATTTATAACCCACAAAACATAATTCGATCCATTGACCATAGCCCAGATCATAACCCAAACTATGTTACCCGTTTGTAAGACATTCATAACTAGTTAGGTGAGTTGATTTAACTAAATTTCAATTATTTCAAAACTTCTTACCCGTTTTCGATTTTCTCGTTTCCCCCCATTTTTCTTCCTCCAACAAAAATAAACTATCCCTAGAGATTTTTAAAATATTTTGAAGGAATCCACTCAACCAAATCATCTTCAAGGTTTAGTTCTTTAATTAGACATCATGGAATGAATTAAAAAATTAAATCGCCTCCACAAGATCTCTCACGCTAAGTTGAAATAAAAATTTAGGATCTCAAAAACCAAAACTCTGATGATAAATCGTCTTTTATTTATGGGTGTTTGCGTCTAATTGTTATAAGAGTTAATCACATCAAAATAAATAAATAAATTAACAATTCTTGTTGTTGAGATTAATATTTGTGTCCTCACATAAATTCGCTTAAAAGATGAAAAAAATTGAAACGTTTTATTAGCGTGTCACTGAATCAGTGATTTTCGAATTCAGTGACTCACCAACCTAGTTCGTAGGCTACGAAAAATAAATAAAAATGTCAAACTTAAAATTATAGTCAAACTCTATTGACCAAGATCAAGTGGGCTATGGTTAACAAGAGCATGGGTTATATTTAAGGGAACCCGTAATTTTTTGTTTCTTTATAATAATGGAACATATACTCCCTCCGTCCTAGTTTACTTGTTTAAATTGAGCATTTTTTTTGTCTTAATTTAGTTGTTAAGTTTCATATTTTCCATGCACATCTTAAATACTCCTCTCTCTACTAGACCAAAAAACTAGATGCATCTTAAATACTAGTGTGGGGGTGATTTTGGAAAAAAAGCTCCTCCCTCTACTTTCCTTAATATGTGTGTAAAAACCATTTTAAACAAGTAAAATAGAACGGATGGAGTATTAGATAATAAGAACAACTCTACAAGGAGTGGGTGCAAAGATATATCATCATCCCAACTACATCTGCCCAAGCCGGTAAGAGAGATTGATATTCAAGTATTCTAGTATTCAACTACATCTGCTTAAAAGATATCGTATTTGCATGTAATTGTCATCTATTTTGATTTCTAAACCATATTTACTTTTGCATATGAACTATGTTGTGGGTAAATTTTGAGCTCATACAGTTCATAATGTTACAGGTGAAAGCAGTGGTGGACTTGGAGAAAGAAGAGCATGCAATTGACACTAGCTTAGGATGTTGTCCTGCAGATGAAATTCGAAATGTCTTTAGTGTAGCACTAATGTGCCTGGAATCAGAGCCTTCCAGAAGACCCACTATGGTCGAGGTTCTAAAGATGCTTGAGCAGATTCAATCAGATTAGCTTAAATACTATTCTTGATTCATAATAGTTAATGATTATAATCAACAACAAAAATCCACATTCAAATTAAAGAATTTTCTAATTTCCATCCTTATATATAAATTAAAAAGTCTCCGTACAAATACTTTTGGGAATATATAAAATTATTCTTACGAATATATATGTGGCACATATATATATATATATATGTTTCTAAATATAAATGGATTTTCTACAATTGTTATTTTAAGTTTTTCAAGAAATTAATTTATTTTGTTATTATTAATCCCTTAAACGTTTTTATTTACTGATAGTTAATATATGCCACATATTAAAGCATTGTTTAGTCAAATCCACAAGTTTTGCTATGTCAAGCTTGTTGTCAATAGATGCTCGAAACTATATCTTGATTTACGGTTTATTAGAGTCAGTCTCGTACTAGGAATAAAGCATGGTAGTTGAGACATGTCATACGAATACTTTTAGATGATCGAAACTACATCTTGATTTCATCTCAAGCTTATCTGGAGTGTTTAGTCCATTTTGCTCCAGGACACCAGTATTAGGCTAGCTTAGTGTGAATAACACCATCATGGCGCTTCATGCCAGTTGGAGGCTGGCCGAGTGCGATATTGCACCATATGTTGGACATCAGGCCAGAGATGGTACCATCATGATGCATCATGCAAAGGGTACATGGCATAATGGTCATGAATAGTGAAGAAAGCATGTAAAAGTGTTTCCCAAGTTTTAGTTGTAGAAATGTCAATAAGACATATATATAGGAAGAGGTAACTGGTTGAAGGTGCATTGTGCGGAGATGCACTAATAAGCTTCAAAGCTTAGCTGGTAAAGCTTATATGATGCGGAAGCATTATTATGGCTCTTTGATTACTCAGTGGAGCTTAATGATGCTTAGGTGTCATCATTGCGGTGTTTTTTAACTAAGAATGCACCAAAATGGTGTAAAACAACGGATAAGCCAATGATGCACACTTTTGCGCATCATTTGCCGAAGACCCTTTGACCTATACGGACTAGGATTTCTTGCCTCTTTTCTTGCAACACGAGTTGAATTTAGTTTCTTGACCAATGTTGATGAACTACAACCAATTCTTGATCTCGTCGAGCACTGGAGAGAGCACGTAGGCAGTCGCCATAAATTGCAGCATTAGTGGTCCAGCATTTGTCTCATCATCCATATGTATAATGTAACTCTTAAGCAATGTGAGTCGCTCTGTTTGGCGGGAAACATACAAACATTAGACAAATTTCTTAAAGAGTTACATCCCCAGTGGGTCATGATAAAAAAAAGTGATAAGAGAGAAAATAGCAAATAGGAAACAATGTTAAAATGCACCAATAATAAAGACTAAAAACGTCCATGATAAAGGCAGAACTAAAAATATCGCCAACCTGAAATAAGACAAAATTTCATATTAAGAAACTACCTGAAACATGTAGGAAAAATCAGAACACTTGAACACATGTAATGACAAACATTAGTAGCTCTAATGCTGAAGCTAAAAAACGATCACCCGGACCACCAAATAAGGAATGGGCCGAAGCCCAAAAGGTCCAAAAATATTGAACGATTGATAAGAATCATCTGAGACATATGACAATATAAAAGTATTATAATACTAAGTCTAAGGGAGGATTTCCTAACAGTTGAACCCTAAAAATTCTTCGTAAAATTAAAAATGGGGAAAGGAATTAAAAGAGTGCAAATTGTAACAAAATAAGCATTTGAAACAGAAAGAGCAACTCCAATGAGATGGGAAAACAAGCAGATTTGCTAATTTTGTACCTAAAGTTGAACTGGCAAACCATTAAAACCGATGGACAAACCAACAAATAAAGGTTTTGTTCATCGCGTCTCGGATTGAGTCGAATGAATAAACCTGAGACGACCTGCCCAAGTTGAGCTGAGTCTCGTATCCGATACCCTATTTCAAAACAAAACAAAAAAACGTAAAAGTAAGTTAAAGTTAGTTAAATTAGTTATATATATATAAGATTTTTTTGATAAAAGGGTTCCACTTGATATTATAAAAATATTTTTTATATAGAAACGAGTCGCACTAGATTTAAAAAATATTTTTTTATATAAAACTGGTACCAATAGGTTAATTTGCCTATTCGTTTGTCGTTTACCACTACGCAAAATTTAATTTATCCATTCATGTGGACAAGCAAATTATTAAACTTGGGTTATCCCATTGGAGTTGCTCTAATGAACGAAAATTGAATAACATTTCATTTATCAAGTTCGTAAAACTATACAGGAAAAATCATACAAAATAAAATGGTTGGGTATTCCTAAAGTCTTTATTGAAGATGAAAATTTAACTTCAGTTGCCCTAGGAAAAGTTCTAAGAAACGGTTACGTGACCAGCAGAACTGACTGAAGAAACGGCCAAAGGAAAGCTTCATGATCTAAATCAAAAGAGAAAAGAACTCCCGTAACTTGACCCTCGAAAAATAAGAGCCTGAGGCTGAAAGAGTAGCTCTTCAGCTTTCTCATACTTCGGTCCCACAAATACCAAACGATCTAAAAAAAATATCAATATTACTACCTTCAGGATCTCCCGACCCAACTCAACGATACCCTGCCGAGATAAGGAATATGGCTCATAAACTCGTCCGAAAGATGAAAAAGTAGCAAGGCATGAGAAAGAAGTCAGTAAATATCCAAACCAAAGCTCTAAAATTAAAGGAGATATGAAAGGATAGAATTAATTTGACGTACCTCAGCTGGCTCTGAAGTAAACCTGTCTTCAGCTGCTGAAAATAGCACGTGATAAAATAACTCAACATTCAAAAATTAAGAGGGATTTGGAGCAAGAGCCTTGTTTGTTTCCACGGAATACCACGGCAGCGACGACTCGATCTAAATCAAAGGTCGCATGTATCGATCAGGAAAATAACAAACAAAAACATCATATCAGGAACCATGCTTCTCGATCCATTCTTCGGACGAGAAGAAATAACTATATTGATGAGTGCCAAATATTGAATTTTTTTTATTGGCTTTTATCTCATCTTTTGTTCTTTAATTCCCCATTTTATCTCAAATTATGTATTTTCATTGTTTTCAGGAATAATTACTTTTACTAATTTATTTTGTGTTTTTAGTTAGTAAATAAAGCTTGGATATTTTAAAGAAGCAAAAGGAGCGGAGATTTGGTGACGAAAGCCAGAAAGAAAGAGTTGTGTTAAAGGATCCCAAGAAGTATAAAAGAAATATCACGCAAAAAGGCTATTGCAATCCGCTTGCATTCTGGCTGCAATCAGTTTGCACTACTACACTTAGCAGTGGTCTTATAAGATGAATTGAGATTGGAAGAAGTGATACCCCTAACCCATATCCACACCTGTTGCGTGAAACCTGATATTATCGCTCAACACCCAAGTCAGCTTTCATTTCTTCCCTAAATCGACCTTAATCAACAAAATCCATTTCTTCTTCTCCTCCTTTCACAGATGTTCATCACCTTCATACCTCCATTAATCCATATCCCCCACCTCTCTGACCACAACCACCGCCATCATAAGTATCAATTAAACCTCTAATCTCTACCTCTCTCGACCTTATCCTCTTCAGAGATAGATCTAAGTTATCCTCAACAGGAAATTAATGAAATTGTAAAAAAGAAAGAACGAGGGACAACAAATTCAGGCAATTATGGTGAGTGGGTGGAGATTTATTGTTGAATCAAACCTAATTGGGAGGAATTGTATAGAAATATGAAGAGATTGTGATGTAAAAAGCATGCTCGGATTAGCCAGTGTAGATTTATTTTCAATATTTTTTACAATGTTATAAATTTATAATTAGGGTTTAGATGAAACCCTTAATATACTGTAAGTGTTATTCATGTTATAATTGTTGTTCTTGTTGCGCTTATACGTTTAGGATCGATTCAATTCTAGTGCTCCAACACTTTACTTTCACCTTGTTTGTCATGTAACCGAGGTAGTTAGAGTGATATTGTGTTTTTGTGTTGCAGCTCATGCTTAACTGATTATTATTGATCTTTTGATTAGTTTTGCAATCATACAAGTTAATACTTAGGATGAATAGCTTAGTTGCGATTAAACCATCCATTTGGAGATAACCATGGGTATGCGAAAGACTAGAATCTCCATTGTTATCTATTATAATGACAAGAATAATTTCAATAACTGAATCATCTAGTGTAAGTTAAGTGGTGGATTCGACTGCCCTAATGTCTTTTAGTTGCATTTTAATTCTGTTTTATCTAGCTTAATCATTCACATCTAGTTGTATGGACAACCTCTTTCGTATTTAAATTAGTAGTAGAACTTAGAAGTTTAGCTTTGCATCGTAACAACTGTTAGAGCACTGCTCGGTCGAATTCGCATGCGTTGCTATCTCAAGCATGTTTTTCAATGTTAGTGATCAAAACTATAAGTCTTGATTTCTAGCCTATTTATAGATGTCTCGGACTAGGACATAGTTTGTGTAGTTGAGCTTAGACTTCACGACGCTTATCACTTGAAGACGAAGAAATACTAAGGAGAGCTTGTGGAACTTCATCGATAAAAATTATGTGGAGACTTAAACTCATCTATCACTTGGAAAGTCTATTTCTACTCTATCTCCTATATGGAGACATAAGTCGTGTTACGATATAGTTTTCTCTATACACATTTGAGATTTTGAGCTGAGTATATCTCTCTTACATATTTCTCGAAATATGTGTTGGTAAGCTTTCGCTTCGACCAAGTTCATCTTATATCATGAGAAAATTATCGAGTAACATCTTACATGGTTTGTGTGATACAATCATTTGTTGTAAGACTTGGAATGTTTCGATAATGAATATTTCAATATCCTGGAAATTGCTTTGATGCTAATAGTGTATGAAAACGGCTATTATCATTATAGAAGAAAATTTCAATGATTGAAATAAAGAGTTGATAATGTAACCATCCTTGGATATAAGCATATATAGTGTGTCCGCACATTAGTGTATAAATCCATAAACCGGGAACCAAGTGTATGCATATGTATGTATACCAAATTGGTGAAGGACACAAGATAAGTATGCGTACCCGTACGCATACTGGTAGAAGTTTTCGAACCGAAAATATCTGCTGTGTTTAGGAATTACAAACTCCTAAACTAGTCACCTTAAGTATGCGTACCCGTACGCATACTGGAGGAAGTTTTCGAACCGAAAATATCTGCTGAGTTTAGGAATTACAAACTCCTAAACTAGTCACCTTAAGTATGCCTACCCGTACGCATACTGGCGGAAGTTTTCGAACCGAAAATTTCTGCTGAGTTTGGAAACTTAAAAAACTCAAATCCGGTTGCTTAAGTACGCATATCCGTATGCATACTTAAGCTGGTTATTTTATCAAATCGGTATGTTCATGAACTTAAACATTTAAGTCATAAGGAATGCAATTTTTGCAAACCGTGGCTATAATGTTCATGATTGATTCAAGTGAATCAAACCAATTTTTCTTCAATTGTGTTCTTGTATAAATCCATGAGAATATAACAATTGAACAACTCTTTAACTAGTTTCATTTGAGTCATTTGAACTAGTTATGGTTAAGATGAATAAGGTTGATATGAGAGTAATCATATGGCTAACCTCGGTTAACTATTTGTGAACCAACATGGTGTACACGTTTAGGTACGGTTACATAAACCTAAATGAGGGTACATTTCATTTGTGTGTAACAAGCTAAGTTCGATCTAACAGTTGAATATAAGCTTGGTTGAATCAGGTTTTTCATCTAACGGTGAATATTTAATGCTTTGTTACCAAGGTAACTTGGATTGCAAACCATGATTTGAAAACTATATAATGGAGAACTCCATCAACTGGGAAACCTAATCCCCGCACCTCATGTGTGCTACTAGTTGCATAACTAGAGTCAATTCTCCTTTAACATCAGGTTTCTTCTCGAGACCCTGTAGGTTAACGACTTGAGGACTTCATTGGGATTGTGAAGCCATACCTGTAGATGGGGAAAAACGATTTGCTGGTTTTTAAGGAATTGAGGAGACGACCGTACGGAGGATACTCCTCGAACCGAGCGAAATGTTAAACCTCACACAGATGCACCGCTGCAAAGGGGGTGCTTTAGATTAGAGAGATCAATCTGTAGTACTCCGGCCTAAATCAAGACGATGACCGTTCCAGAGTAAATTCGGTCACAAGAGAGGATGGGTTGATCTGTAGGAGGGAAGCTGGGAAATGTGTAGAATCAATGGTAATCAAAGATTGTGGGTGTGTGAATTCTGAATATGATAAGCTCTGAATGATTGAAATTTCTCAATTGAGAGTAGTTGCTCAATTGATGAGTTGATGATCTCGTGTTGTCGATGATACGTGAGATTGATGATATTGATGATGCTGATGATTCAATCATGATTCAGAGACTTATTTATATTGCTGTAATTTTAGACACCATGATCCCATGAAGTGTGACAGTTGATGGAATCAAGGAGTGGGGAAGTGGAGATCGTGTTTGAAACCAGTTTCTCAACGTGTGGAGACTTGGTCGATTTTCCACCCACTACCTCGTGAATTCCTTCAACTGATTGCACGACTTGCTCACATTTCATCGTGTGTTTGAACACACGTGCCGTAGACCGCCAGACCAAAACCCTAAGTGATACCCCCCCAAAGTGACACGATTGACGTCTCGTGGTATGTTAGTCAATTGATGACTTCGTGGTTTGATGGGACGATGAGTCCATGTAGTTGCTGAGTTGAACATGTCATGAGACAGAGGTATAATTCTTACGATGTAGTGAGAAAGTATTGATCATTCGATGGATCGTTGAATATTGATTGTTGAACCAATATTCCTTGGTTTGAGCAAATATTTATTAGCTGAGCAAGTGTTGCTCATGTGATGAATTGTTGAATATTTGATCGGCTGAGCATGTGTTGCTCATCTGATGGATTATTGGCAGCGTACCAAAAATATTAATTAGAATACTGGTCGTTGAACCGAGCATAATTAATAAAATTAAGGACCACGAGGCCGTCGTAAAATTATTAAGGTTGGAATCTGGAATGATGATCCTTGGATTCAGAAACCCTAATTTGATCAATTGATGATCAATTCATGGTTCGTCAGAAATAACCATAGGACGAAGGAGGGAGCGATCATATGGGACCGTGGATCAACCATGTAGTATCCATATGCTCACGTGAGCAAATACGAAGAACTCCTGAAGAATTGACGATTTGTTGGTGGAAGAATGATTAAATGCTGGCTTAATCATTTATCCAAAATGCTCGTTTTAGGTGAGAAAACCTAATTAATTATGACGAGGCGAGGGACCAACCATGGAGTCATGAAATCGGCCCTGGGTTGTCACGTGACCGCCTGACGATCACTTCATGAAAATCCAAAGTGTTTGGAAGAGTTTTGGACCTAAAACGAGCAATTGTGCAAATTAGGTCTAAACTGTGAAAATTGATGGGACCGGCTTCCGTGAGCCAAAGAGACAATCTTGGTCGGTCAAGATAGCGTGCTCCTGTCCCAAAGGCGTCCGTGTCTCAGTCCTGAGAATTTTGATATTTTCTGGCGTGCAATCGAGCATCCATTCGAGAAAATATGCCAAAATTAGGGTTTCGACGAAACTGAGGAAAACACCATGAGATGATGAAAAATAATTATACAATAAGGAATGAGGAGGCGTGGGACCGCCGTGGTCAAGGCATGGTCGTCCGGTCATGACCACGGTCTCGTGGTGCCTTTTCCTTAATTTTATAATATTTTGATGATTTTAAGAAAAATTCATGAATTTTGAGAAATTTGATGAATTTTGGGAGTTTTCATGAATTGAAGGAGTTTTCATGAGTTCAAGGAAGCAAAAAATATTAAAATAATAAAAATAAGAGCGTGTGGGACCGTGGAAGGCATGGCCGGCCGGCTAGGGCCCAGTCCCACGAGTTTCCCTAATTTTTTAATATTTTTTAGGTATTTTTGATGATTTGAGGGAATTTTTTCTAATTTGAGAGAAATACCATGAAATCAAGGAATTTGATGAATTCAAGGAAAACTAATAATAAAATAATAAAACAAAGGGGTGTGTGGGACCGGCTAGGACATGGCCGGCCGACCAAGGCCCGGTCCCACAAGTTTCAATATTTTCAATTATTTATTATTTTCTTCTCTATTTTGCACAGGTTCATTGTTTCGTTGTATTTTTGAAATACTCGTTCGTGCGGTGACTGTTAGTGTATCATCGTTGAATACACCTTCACCATTTGAATCGGGGCTTGCTTAAAGGTCGCTCGGACGCCCGGTTGTTGATTATTTATTACTAATTGTGGAATTCAGTGGAGAATAATTCACAAAATTGAGTAATAAGATGTTTATTATTAATTCATAGGATCAGCCGAGGATTCGACTACGAATTCAGAATAATAAAGTGAGCATTATGATTCCATGGGATCGTAGATTCGACCATAAAAATCGGAGTAATTAAGGTTTATCTATTACCATTTATGAGACCAGTTGTGGATTCGATCATGAAATCGGAGTAATGAGATAATATAGTTATTGCTATTCTATGGGATCAAGTCATGGATTCGATCATAGAATCAGAACAATTGTTATTGTCATTCCATGGGACCAGTCGTGGATTCGACCATGGAATAGGAGCGATTGCAATTAGGAATAATTAACTTTGTGGCTCTATACTAGCAGAGCAAGCTGTCTAGGAGCATTAATTATCCTGATACGAGCTTGCCAGTAAGTCATATCCTTTATATAGTCAGGGTAAACTTGTTGTTTGTTCCTGAAGACGTCATCGCTCTATACTAGCAGAGCAAGCTGTCTAGGAGCCGTCCATCTCGTGATGCTATATAGAAATAATCACTGAAAGTATTCAGTATTCATGAGATATGCCGTTGTCCAGTCGTGAGACTGCATATCTACATGTACTCTGAGAGAAAGTACTCTCCGTTGAGAATTCGATGAGAGACCCGTGTCTCGATACTCACGTCTGATTGCTGAATCAGAGCTTCGTATAATTATGAGTTTACGAATTTATCCTTTGTCGAAAATCCACCATCTACATTAAGTCCCCTTCTTACTGAGGAAAGTTGTGTTCCTCAGTCAGCATTAAATGGTGATTTTCCGGCCATAAATAATAATACCAGTAATTGAACTTAGTCGTAAGCTGAGATGTTACCGGATTTAGAGAGCATGAGCAAACCACGACTTGATGAAGGCTTCAATGTCATGATTCGAGCATCGTTTTATTAGCATAAATTGGTGTTGAACCGCTGGTTTGGATGATGGGACCATCGTCGTTTAGGATTTGCGGGCCGAGCCCAATAAGGAAACCTTGTAAAATTAGGTTTTGGAAATAAAAATTAGTATAAAAGGGAATTAATACCTTCTTTTTTTATTATTTTCCACGACCAGTAGCTCCCTTTACTTCATCACCTTCACGTCGCCAGAGAAAGAAGCAGAAAAAATTCGTCGGAGCACCTCCGTCCGACCGACGGCCGTAGCCACCGCCGGCCAACTTCCGGTCGGCGCCGGCAGGTGCACGAATTTTTTATTTTTTTTTGTTTGCTGATGTTATGATTTTCATGAATTGTTCATGCTTGAGTTTATATATGCATGTGTGTATATTAGTGTGAGTTTTATGAAAAAACCCTCGTTTTTGAAATCGTATGTTCGTTCGATCGTTAGTTTAGAAAACTAACTATAATCCCTGATTTAGGAGAGATTTTTTTTAATATGAACCTAGGTCCAGTGATAAAACTTAGTGTATGAGCTTTCATATATATCAAGGTTTCATCATAAAACAAGTGAATTTTCATGAAATCGGAATAATCCTTCGTTTTAAAGACAAATAACGATGACACGAAGGAAAATATGGATGATTAACTTGTGTCCAGTGATAAAATTTTGCTTATGAGCTTTCATTTAAATACAAAACTTTATCATATGTATGAGATGTGAGCTTTCACAATATTTTTTAAAATAAACCTTCGTTTTAAAGACAAATAACGACGATACGAAGGAAAAATAAAAAAAAAATTATATTTGTATATGCAGCCATGACATATATTGTGCAAAATATGATGATATTTTTTATTTTCATGAGTTTGTTTTCATTAAATAAAATCCTGGAGAGTTTATGTATGCAAGTTGCATTAATTGCCGCTTTTTTTTGAAAAACCAAAAACGTGGGTTTTAAGGAACCTTCGAAGATAGACTATATATTTATGATGAAATAATTTATTGTTGTAAACTTCATAGGTCAGTTGTGTGAATGTTCACATTATGAAAATTGTGTCCGTGATTTCATGAAAAATCAGTTTCGGAAATTAAATAAAGTTTCGTTTTTGCAGTTTTCGAAGAGACGAACGATTTTGAGGTGTTAACTCTAGTATTACTATCACCATTGTTAGTGGAAGTGTAAAAGGTAAGAGTTAAGAGTTACCATTTTTTTCTTGTATTTCCTTGATTTATATCTGGACGGCATACTAAAGTAGAATGTAGTGTGAACCTTTTCAGCTACTTAGCAAAGATGTCCAATTCCCAAGCTGACGACGCCTCGAGGGAAGAGATGTGCGTTGATGATGGTATCTCCAGAGATGAGACATGCATGGATGAAACTTATGTTGGGGGAGACGAAGACGAAATCCCTGGGATTAAGAATGTCCCGAACATAGATGATGCATTCTTTGAAAAAGATATCCCAGGAGCTGAGCAACATTTGAAATCCCCAGTGTATCGTCTTTTGATAAATCCCAGAACTGTTACTCAGAAGAAGTTGGTGACTCCTAAGACAGTGATTCGATTTTTCCTTGAACGAGGGGTCTTTTCCTCATCAATCATATAGTTTAAGCTTTCTCGACGACCTTTGGAGAAATTTGCCGGCTGGGCGAGGCATATGTTGGGTTTTCCTCATGTGATGACTATGCTCGACCAGGCGCAGGTGACGAGAGCTATTCAAGCTTCAGGAGAGTTGTTCATTTATCATGACGCAAGTGGTATTGTTGCTCTGTTTGCTCGCTGGTGCATTCCCAACTCACACTTTCATATGTAGATGGGGAGAGTTTACCATTACCTTGGAAGACGTGGCAGCTCTGATGCATCTCCCGATCACAGGAAATATTCCTGGGGATCTTTCAGATGAGGAGACCGTCGTTTCTCATGTCTTGACAACTGCAATGGAGAAAGCGAATAAGGCTGGTAGTAAAGGATGCTATGCTTCCTGGTTGACACACTGGTGGCCCAAAGACGAGGATTCTGATAAACCCATCGACGGTATGTTACCCATTGCTGCTTTCTTATGTTTATGGTCGTCCAGAGACATTTTTGAAGACAGTGGAAACTTGTTGAAGCCTTTTGTGATTCCCTTTGCTATTAAGATGGCTCAAGGTGAGCAACTTCCGATAGGTAGTTTATTCTTAGGCTCCTTGTATTACAACCTGGAATCCTTGGTTATAGACTCCAGTGTTTCTAACGACTCTATGAAGATTGAGTGTTATGCCAACACGAGTTTCTTCAAGCTTTGATGTGGGAGCATTTTAAGAATTATGCACTTACTCCACGTAATGTTCTGCAAGGACCGAATACTGATGCGCGCCATACTTTCCCTGAGAAAGATAATGCTAGGATCATGCGTTGGTCCACCAAGCAGCCTCGTTCTAAAATACGTTTTATTGTGTGTTAGATGAAGAATCTGAGTTCAATTTTCACCCGTGGGTGTCAGTCCCTGATTATGTTTCTCAGCCGATGACTTTCAATACTGGAGAAGGCACGAGTTTGGCGTCTGGTGTGCATCTGAGTGATGGCGAAATATCTTTCATGTTGAGTTGCACTCCTGGTCATTTGCTATCAGTCATGTTTGGAGAGCTTTCAGTGGAGAAGTACAATATTGATAGAGCAGCTCGACAAATGGGTATGGATCAGTGTGTTCCAACCATACGGAGAAGGAAGCCATCAGTTGAGCAACTCAGGACTCATTTGGATCATACTCACGTGGAAGGGAGTAGATACTGGTTTCCTGGTTCTGATAGATTCGCCTATGTAACCCAAGGTTATGTAGAATTCTGGGATCAGCAACTTGGGCGTTTGCGTGGCTTTGTAAGATTTCCCAGACCTCCATTCAAGGATCTTCCTTCGGCTGAGATGATTTCCAGTCGACCAAGATTGAAGTATCTTTCTGGTGATAAACGAAAGTCGTCTCCAGGATGCTCTCAGGTATATTTCTTCATATAATCTTCACGCAATTATAAGAATTGTATTATGATTATATTACTGGATTTCACCACAGGACGGTCGTAATATACGACCTCGAATCGGTGTGGATTTCTCAGACACTGAGGCGGTTATTCATGGCGGAGAAGGCAGGCATAAAGGTTATAAGTTGTTACCTAATGCCGTAAAGTCCCCAGTTGGTGCTTTGGTGAGTTCCCAATATTTCTCACTGTGACTTTCATTGTTATTAGCATTAGAATCATGAAGCCAACGTTGTTAATTTTGTTGCAGAATTTTATTCCATTAAGTCTTGAAGGTCTTCAATTTTCTGCTACTGAACAAGCAATCGCTGATTTGAGTGACGAAGAAACTGTAAGTATTTCTTCACATGTTCAAATAGGGTGCTTCATAGATGAAAATATTGATTGTAAAGGAAATGTACAGGCGGATGTCGTCATGGAGATGGAGAATTCTGGAACTCAATCATCCTCTGGGAATAGGAATTGAGGTAATTCCCAAGGATCGGAGCCGGATGGAAGTGATGTTCCTCTTGTCGTTGATGTGGACAATTCCAACCCCTTGGACACTTTGGAGATTCCTCAAGTAAGTATATATCTTGTACATTCTTCATAGAAGTATAAAAGTTCTGACTTGTAAATGAATGAATGAGAACCCATGTGAATATGTGAAAACTTAGTCGAATTTTGTCGTCAGAAAATTCAGAACACAGCTTTTTAGTAGAAACGCTGTAGAATCTTCGTACGGAGTCGGATTTTGATGATCTGCATGTGAAAATTCAAGCCCGGAAAATTTCCAAGCTTTCTAAAAGAAGATTTTAAGTTTTGAGCATGTTCAGAGCCCGAAAAAGGCGAAATAGTAAACTTCCAGGAGACTTCCAGAAATTTTTCAGATTGAGCATCACTTGATATTTTGGCCACATCTACCCGCTCGTTCATTGGATTGTCATGAAATTTTGACATGTCATAGAGGACATTCATATGAAGAGAATGGCATATGAACCATCGTTGGATTCCTTGTAGATTTCTCCCAGTTCGTCTCCTAGTACAGGGCAGAGTTCAGTTTCTTCAGACGGACTCATCGTAAAATGTGTTTTCATGACTTTCATGTTATTTGCTCGTGCCTTGAATGTAGTATGATGAACCTTGATGATGTTGCCTTGTTGGTATACTGTGTTTCATAATCTCCTTTGGATTCGTGACTCTAACCTCAGGTAATCTTCGTATTAGGTGCTAAATACCGAAGTTGAGGATGCTGGAGCCAACGATGATAACCCTAACCATTCCGTAGTTATTGATGAAGAGACAACCATCCCTGTATTCCAAGGCCATGAGAGTCGCTACTGCTGTTATGGAAACCCAGATGGTTGTTGCCTCAGTGATAGAAGAAACCGAGGCAGCAGTGGAGAATACCGAAGGAACTGTTGCTTTAGTCATGGGAGCCACTCCAGTGACCGAGAACCATATAATAGGGTATGAATATCCAATTGCAGGGGTCGCTTTCGATCCTACCTTTAACACTTCACTCCCGTATCACGAACTGGTCGGTGGATTCAGCGTTCCCATTGGACATGCACGCTTGTATGAGACGATATGGAAGAAGTTCGGCCATATGATCGTTGACGGGAACCCTGGGCGTGCTTATGCTTTAATCATGCAAGTAGGCGTTATCTTGCTTGTCATGAGTGATATGCATACGAAACCCAGGAATACCGTGACTCCAGATATACTCTTTGATTGGGAGTTTCACTTGGAGAATTTTCAGAAAGACTTGGCCTCAACGTGAAATGGCTTCGTAAGCAAATAAACGTTATCAAGGATTCATGTGAGAAGAACATACCCTTTCCGAACGATGTTGTGAAGGAGAAGGAGGACAAGATTTCCAAGTTGACCGAGGAGTTGAACAAGGAGAGGGCGGCTTTGCAAATCTTGAAGGATGTTGATGAGCGAAAGTCTTTTCTTGTTGATCTCTTGAACTTATGAATTTATGAGAGATGTGAGGTTTATTCTTGGGTTTTTGATATTTAGATGGTTTTGGATTGACTGATGGTTGAGGATTTTCTTGTAGATTTGATAGAGATTTTCTTTTACGAAATATGAACTGAATTTTGATAAATTGCTGAATTCAAATACTGATTGCAAGTATTGCAAATGTTTTGGAGGAATTGAAATACAAATGAAAAAAAATCCTAAATGTTAAATCCCAGCACCATGAGTGCTTCAAACGCCCAATACCTTAAATGTCCAATAATTTCAGATAAACGCCTTGAGCCAATTTTCGTGAATTACTGGTAGGGTTCTGCCATCTGTGTTGGTCAATTTGTAGTATCCTCCGGCCACGGATTCAGTGACCATGAATGGTCCTTCCCAATTGGAGTTCCTTGTAGAATGAAGATCGCGATGAACTGCTTTGAGAACCAGGTGCCCTTCATGAAGCTTGTTAGGTTTGGTCGATCGTGCCTTGAATATCTTCCGCTGATTCGGAATTCCCTGTTTGATGGAATTCCTCGATTGTGGACCGTATGGACACTCGCGCGGAAGAGAGTATCCAACATAGTGTTGATCATGCTTAACCAAGTCTTCAGTAATAAACTCGATGGAGTGACCGATTTGAAGAAGTTCTGAACCCAACCATTGAATGTAATACTGCTGAGGTGAAGTCACCCACTCGTAGCTTTTGATGACTGTTAAATTATTCATGGGGGGAAGTCCCTGGACCATAGTAGCGTATTTGAACATTGGTAATATTGGAGCAAGAGGAGGAATAAGACTTGCCTGAGCTCGAAACATTCTGACAAAGGTGTGCGGATTATCTCCAAGTTCTTGCGTAAGTCCCATCAGAGTTTTTACTTCTTCCAGATACTCAAACGATGGTGCATCCTCTGCTTCGTCTTCCGACTCGGAATCCTTGTCGATGACAGGATGTGTCGAAGGCATCGTTGTCCTTTCAGCATGAATCCAAGTTTCCCCAAGGACCATGTCGTATCCAGGGTCTTCCCGGATTATGAAAAACTTGGCCTCAGTGCAGATCGATCTTTCCGTAATTTTGAGAGTGATGAAGCCGTATGCGTTTCTGGAGATTCCTTCGTGTTCCCTGATTGCTATGGGAGCGTGGGTGGCTTCCCATCGAGTAATACCAGCAACTCTGAGAGTCTTCAAAGGGATGATGTTGACGGCGGTACCAACATCGATGAACGCCCTCTTGAACTCATTTCCTTTAATGTGCACTGTGGTGAGCAGTCTCCAGTCATACATTTCTGTGTCGGTGGCTGAAGGTACGGTGGTAGTCTCTTGGATCAGCGGACGTCTTCCGGACACGATGTGGTTCAGTGCAGCAAACATGTATTTCCTTTGAGCTTTCGAAAGATACAACAGCTCGCAGACATGTTCGAACATAGATTGGACTGTTTCCTTGACGGGAGGTTCGGAGATGGTAAAAGTTCTGACTGGGAGGGGTTTTTTGTGCACCCCTTAAGTCCCCAGGTTGAGCTCTCCTGATTCGACCTTTTCTTTGAATATGCGCTTCAAAATTTTGCAATCACTCGTGGGATGGCTGACGTATCTATGGAAGCGACAATACCGAGGATTTTCCATGGCCTCCTCAGTTGGTTCCTTCTTGTCATAAGGCAATTTGATTGCGCCGTCTTGAATCCAGGCATCGAGTAGTTCATTAACTTCTTCCATTGAACAGGGAAAATCAGGTGCTTCTGGATCTTCCGTATGCTGAGGAGGAATTTTCGAATTCTCCTTCTTGTGTGTCTTTGAAGGGGGTGTAGGAAGTCTGCTTGTGTTGTGGTTCGCTTACTCCCTTCCGCGAGAACATTTGTTGAAGGTTGCAGGTTATACTGTTTGTTGATCAGACGCCTGCTTCCTCGAGTGTCTTTTGAATCTTCAGTCTTTGTAGACTTTTCTGTTTCCAAAAGAGCGGGTGCAGTGGTTGCCGACCTCTTCGCAGCTTCGTGAAGTTCTGAGAAAATCTGGAATCGAAGGTTTTCTAGCAAGGCTCTGTAGACCGGGAGCATGCCATTGATGCACAAGTCCACCAGTTGTTGCTCCGTGACGTTTTGGTCATGATAATCCAGGGCTTGGACTCTGAACATTTTCACATAATCATTGGGATTTTCACTGACCCTCTGAAACATTCTTCCAAGGTCGGAGAGGGTGACTTGTTCTGACACGAAGAAGTATTTCCTATAAAATGTGTTAACCATTTCTCACAAATTGTTGATGGTCCCTGGTGTGATGCTGTTATACCAGGTGTATGCCCTGCCTTTCATAGATTTTGATAATTCCTTGAGGTGGACGACATGATTATGTTCATGTTCTCCCAAGGCTTCGAGAAAACGAGAGACATGTTCCCGAGCATTGCCAGTTCCATCATACAAGGTGAAATTGGAGAAACGTAACTTTTGGGGAGCGGAATCCTCTGCATAGAGGCGGGATAAGGAGGTTGATGACGATGGTCATGCGATGTCTTGCCTTTTCCATGGTTCTCTAAGAGGTGCTCCAGATCCTCGCGAGTGATGAAATTCGGTGATCCTTTCGCTGATGAGTTGTCTGCAGCAGTTTTGTGGACTTCGTCATCTTCTAATGTATGAATTGGAATTACTTCAGGACCGTCATCTGACGATTTCTCCTTCTCCTTTCCCTTCTCTTGAGTCTTCTCTGACATCTTGTCAGTAAGAGTTTTGAGATAATTATACAGCTCCTTTTGTGTAGCATCCATGTCAGTCTGGTTCTTTGCAAGAGTCTCCTGTGCTTTGATAAGATCAGCAATAGTAGGCGGTGGATCTTCTCTGACTTCTTCAGGGTGTCGTCCGGACAGTGGATGACCTTCGGCGTGAGGAGGAGTAGCGTCACCACCATCAGTGTTGGAGGTCGGAATTGTCTCCGGGATATTCCGATTGTTGTTGTTGCTACTGCTAGCATGGTTTGTGTTAGGATTAGTAACTGATCCTGACCTGATATCAACCATCTTGTGAAATTGTGAGATTGCAACCAAGAGAATGATCTCCCACTGTGGTCACCAATCTGTAGATGGGGGAAAACGATTTGCTGGTTTTTAAGGAATTGAGGATACGACCGTACGGAGGAGACTCCTCGAACCGAGTGAAATGTTAAACCTCACACAGATGCACCGCTGCAAAGGGGGTGCTTTAGATTCGAGAGATCAATCTGTAGTACTCCGGCCTAAATCAAGACAATGATCGTTCCAAAGTAAATTCGGTCACAAGAGAGGATGGGTTGATCTGTATGAGGGAAGCTGGGAAATGTGTAGAATCAATGGTAATCAAAGATTGTGGGTGTGTGAATTCTGAATATGATAAGCTCTGAATGATTGAAATTGCTCAATTGAGAGTAGTTGCTCAATTGATGAGTTGATGATCTCGTGTTATCGATGAGACGTGAGATTGATGATATTGATGATGCTGATGATTCAATCATGATTCAGAGACTTATTTATATTATTCTGGAATTTTAGACACCATGATCCCATGAAGTGTGACAGTTGATGGAATCAAGAAGTGGGGAAGTGGAGATCGTGTTTGAAACCAGTTGCTCAACGTGTGAAGACTTGGTCGATTTTCCACCCACTACCTCGTGAATTCCTTCAACTGATTGCACGACTTGCTCACATTTCATCGTGTGTTTGAACACACGTGCCGTAGACCGAAAGACCAAAACCCTAAGTGATATCTCCCCAAAGTGACACGATTGACGTCTCGTGGTATGTTAGTCAATTGATGACTTCGTGGTTTGATGGGACGATGAGTCCATGTAGTTGCTGAGCTGAACATGATGTTCTGAGACTCATGAGTTGAACATGTAATGAGACAGAGGTATAGTTCTTACGATGACTTGAGCAAGTATTGCTCATTCGATGGATCGCTGAATATTGATTGTTGAACCAATATTCCTTGGTTTGATCAAATATTTATCATCTGAGCAAGTGTTGCTCATGTGATGAATTGTTGAATATTTGATCGTCTGAGCATGTGTTGCTCATCTGATGGATTATTGGCAGCGTACCAAAAATATTAATTAGAATACTGGTCGTTGAACCGAGCATAATTAATAAAATTAACGACCACGAGGCCGTCGTAAAATTATTAAGGTTGGAATCTGGAATGATGATCCTTGGATTCAGAAACCCTAATTTGATTAATTGATGATCAATTCATGGTTCGTCAAAAGTTTAACCATAGGAAGAAGGAGGGAGCGACTATATGGGACCGTGGATCAACCATGTAGTATCCATATGCTCACGTGAGCAAATACGAAGAACTCCTGAAGAGTTGACGATTTGTTGGTGGAAGAATGATTAAATGCTGGCTTAATCATTTATCCAAAATGCTCGTCTTAGGTGAGAAAACCTAATTAACTATGACGAGGCGAGGGACCGACCATGGAGTCATGAAACCGGCCCTGGGTTGTCACGTGACCTCCTGACGATCACTTCATGAAAATCCAAAGTGTTTGGAAGAGTTTTGGACCTAATACGAGCAATTGTGCAAATTAGGTCAAAACTGTGAAAATTGATGGGACCGGCTTCCGTGAGCCAAAGAGCCAATCTTAGTCAGTCAAGATAGCGTCCTCGTGTCCCCAAGGCTTCCGCGTCTCAGTCCTGAGAATTTTGATATTTTCTGGCGTGCAATCGAGCATCCATTCGAGAAAATATGCCAAAATTAGGGTTTCGACGAAACTGAGGAAAACACCATGAGATGATGAAAAATAATTATAAAATAAGGAATGAGGAGGTGTGGGACCTCCTTGGTCAAGGCATGGTCGGCCGGTCATGACCAGGGTCCCGTGGTGCCTTTTCCTTAATTTTATAATATTTTGATGATTTTATGAAAAAATCATGAATTTTGAGAAATTTGATGAATTTTGGGAGTTTCCATGAATTGAAGGAGTTTTCATGAGTTCAAGGAAGCAAAAAATATTAAAATAATAAAAATAAGGGCGTGTGGGACCGTGGAAGGCATGGCCGGATGGCTGGGGCCCGGTCCCATGAATTTTCCTAATTTTATATTTTGATGATTTTATGAAAAATTCACGAATTTGAGAAATTTGATGAATTTATGGAGTTTCCATGAACTGAAGGAGTTTTCATGAGTTCAAGGAAGCAAAAAATATTAAAATAATAAAAATAAGGGTGTGTGGGACCGTGGAAGGCATGGCCGGCCGGCTAGGGCCCGGTCCCACGAGTTTTCCTAATTTTTTAATATTTTTTAGGTATTTTTGATGATTTGAGGGAATTTTTCCTAATTTGAGAGAAATACCATGAAATCAAGGAATTTGATGAATTCAAAGAAAACTAATAATAAAATAATAAAACAAAGGGGCGTGTGGGACCGGCTAGGGCATGGCCTGCCGGCCAAGGCCCGGTCCCACAAGTTTTCATAGTTTATATTATTTTATTATTATTTGATGATTTGTGCAAAATACCATGAAATCAAGGAGGTTTTTCATGAAATTAGAGAAATAATAATAATAATAATAAATAAGGAACCGTGGATGTGGGGCCGGTTGGGACGAAGGCATGGCCGGTTGGCCAATGGTCACGCCCCACACTCCTTTCCTTAATTTTATATTATTTTCTATGGATTTATGGAAGTACCATGAAACCGAGGAGTTTCCTCGAGACGAAGGAGATTTGATAAAACGAGAGGATTTTCATCAAATCAGGGAAAATAATAAAAATGTATTAAAAATATCAAACTGGCGTGGGATTGACCACGACACGGTCGGTCGGTCGTGTGTTCGTGCTCCCAGCACCCTGGTCAATATTTTTAATTATTTATTATTTTCTTCTTTATTTTGCACAGGTTCATCGTTTCATTGTATTTTTGAAATACTCGTTCGTGCGGTGACTGTTAATGTATCATCGTTGAATACACCTTCACCATTTAAATCGGGGCTTACTTAGAGGTAGCTCAGACGCCCGGTTGTTGATTATTTATTACTAATTGTGGAATTAAGTGGAGAATAATTCACAAAATTGAGTAATAAGATGTTTATTATTAATTCATAGGATCAGCCGAGGATTCGACTACGAATTCAGAATAATAAAGTGAGCATTACCATTCCATGGGATCGTAGATTCGACCATAGAATCGAAGTAATTAAGGTTTATCTATTACCATTTATGAGACCAGTTGTGGATTCGATCATGAAATCGGAGTAATGAGATAATGTAGTTATTTCTATTCTATGAGATCAAGTCATGGATTCGATCATAGAATCAGAACAATTGTTATTGTCATTCCATGGGACCAGTCGTGGATTCAACCATGGAATAGGAGCGATTGCAATTAGGAATAATTAACTTTGTGGCTCTATACTAGCAGAGCAAGCTGTCTAGGAGCATTAATTATCCTGATACGAGCTTGCCGGTAAGTCATATCCTTTATATAGTCAGGGTAAACTTGTTGTTTGTTCCTGAAGACGTCATCGCTCTATACTAGCAGAGCTGTCTAGGAGCCGTCCATCTCGTGATGCTATATAAAAATAATCACTGAAAGTATTCAGTATTCATGAGATATGCCGTTGTCCAGTCGTGAAACTGCATATCTACATGTAGTATTCATGAGATATGTCGTTGTCCAGTCGTGAAACTGCATATCTACATGTACTCTGAGAGAAAGTACTCTCCGTTGAGAATTCGATGAGAGACCCGTGTCTCGATACTCACGTCTGATTGCTGAATCAGAGCTTCGTATAATTATGAGTTTATGAATTTAGCCTTTGTCGAAAATCCACTATCTACATTAAGTCCCCTGCTTACTGAGGAAATTTGTGTTCCTCAGTCAGCATTAAATGGTGATTTTCCGGCCATAAATAATAATACCAGTAATTGAACTTAGTCGTAAGCTGAGATGTTACCGGATTTAGCGAGCATGAGAAAACCATGACTTGATGAAGGCTTCAATGTCATGATTGGAGCATCGTTTTATGAGCATAAATTGGTGTTGAACCGCTGGTTTGGATGATGGGACCATGGTCGTTTAGGATTTGCGGGCCGAGCCCAATAAGGAAATCTTGTAAAATTAGGTTTTGGAAATAAAAATTAGTATAAAAGGGAATTAATACCTTCTTTTTTTTTATTATTTTCCACGACCAGTAGCTCCCTATACTTCATCACCTTCACGTCGCCAGGGAAAGAAGCAGAAAAAATTCGTCGGAGCACCTCCGTCCGACCGACGGCCGTAGCCACCGCCGGCCAACTTCTGGCCGGCGCCGACAAGTGCACGAATTTTTATTTTTTTTTGTTTGCTGATGTTATGATTTTCATGAATTGTTCATGCTTAAGTTTATATATGCATGTGTGTATATTAGTGTGAGTTTTATGAAAAAAACCCTCGTTTTTGAAATCGTATGTTCGTTCGATCGTTAGTTTTTAAAACTGACTATAATCCCTGATTTATGAGAGATTTTTTTTAATATGAACCTAAGTCCAGTGATAAGACTTAGTGTATGATCTTTCATATATACCAAGGTTTCATCATAAAACAAGTGAATTTTCATGAAATCGGAATAATCTTTCGTTTTAAAGACAAATAACGATGACACGAAGGAAAATATGGATGATGAACTTATGTCCAGTGATAAAATTTTGCTTATGAGATTTCATGTACATACAAAACTTTATCATATGTATGAGATGTGAGCTTTCACAATATTTTTTGAAATAAACCTTCGTTTTAAAGACAAATAACGACGATACGAAGGAAAAATAAAAATAAAAATTATATATGTATATGAAGCCATGACATATATTGTGCAAAATATGATGATATGTTTTATTTTCATGAGTTTGTTTTCATTAAATAAAATCCTGGAGAGTTTATGTATGCAAGTTGCATTAATTGCCGCTTTTTTGAAAAACCAGAAACGTGGGTTTTGAGGAACCTTCGAAGATAGACAATATATTTATGATGAAATATTTTATTGTTGTAAACTTCATAGGTCAGTTGTGTGAATGTTCACATTATGAAAATTGTGTCAGTGATTTCATGAAAAATCAGTTTCGGAAATTAAATAAAGTTTCGTTTTTGCAGTTTTCGAAGAGACGAACGATTTTGAGTTGTTAACTCTAGTATTACTATCACCATTGTTAGTGGAAGTGTAAAAAGTAAGAGTTAAGAGTTACCATTTTTTTCTTGTATTTCCTTGATTTATATCTGGACGGCATACTGAAGTAGAATGTAGTGTGAACCTTTTCAGCTACTTAGCAAAGATGTCCAATTCCCAAGTTGACGACGCCTCGAGGGAAGAGATGTGCGTTGATGATGGTATCTCCAGAGATGAGACATGCATGGATGAAACTTCCGTTTGGGGAGACGAAGACGAAATCCCTGGGATTAAGAATGTCCCGGACATAGATGATGCATTCTTTGAAAAAGATATCCTAGGAGCTGAGCAACATTTGAAATCCCCAGTGTATCGTCTTTTGATAAATCCCAGAACTGTTACTCAGAAGAAGTTGTTGACTCCTAAGACAGTGATTCGATTTTGTCTTGAAAGAGGGGTCTTTGCCTCATCAATCATAGAGTTTAAGCTTTCTCGACGACCTTTGGAGAAATTTTCCGGCTGGGCGAGGCATATGTTGGGTTTTCCTCATGTGATGACTATGCTCGACCAGGCGCAGGTGACGAGAGCTATTCAAGCTTCTGGAGAGTTGTTCATTTATCATGACGCAAGTGGTATTGTGGCTCTGTTTGCTCGCTGGTGCATTCCCACTCACACTTTCATATGTAGATGGGGCGAGTTTACCATTACCTTGGAAGACGTGGCGGCTCTGATGCATCTCCCGATCACAGGCAATCTTCCTGGGGATCTTTCAGATGAGGAGACCGTTGTTGTAGTATTTTTCGTGCGGTAAATACGAGTTCGTTACTCGGACTTGTAAAGATTCAAAAATAAAAATATATACACAATATTTATCACAGGATCAAGAGACACTAGGACACAGGATTCCACCATTAATCATTCACACAATTCATATATTTACTCGAAACAATTATAGCTCAAATCATAAGGACTCTCATTCTTGCCAAGGTAAATTTTTAGAATATTTATTGTATATCACTAGCATGACGCATCAAAAGCACTACGACCAAGCATACATCATCATACGATATCACAACCAATTAAGAAAAATCATAAATCGATTAATAAAAAGTGCAAGTAGTCAAAAAAAGAATTAATATAATTATCATATGCGCAAAGAATGGCTTCCTCCATCATCCCAGTGTTGGGGTTTAGCTAATCATAATGATCATGTTCTCAAAATATAAATTTGATGCTCAAAGTATGATTAAAAGAGTCAAAAGTTATAAAACAATGGTTCTGAGACTCACAAAACACGTCCAAAAAGAAATGATACCACAAAACTGCAGCTAAACTGCGACACTTATCCACTGCGCTGGAACTGTTGAAGAACGACGCTTCTCTTCTGCTGACGCTGCTGAAAATAAGACTGTCCTGGAGAGTCTGTTCTTCGTGTTGTTGAAGCTCTTTAATGGCAGCAGCAGCAGCAGGTGAACATTGCTGCTACTCCTTCTTCTTCGCTCCCCCTGGCTCTGGCTCGACCCCAAACTCTTGATAAAACCTCTATGACTCCTAAAGATGCTTATTTATACGTAATAGCTCTCCAAATCTTCACGGAATATTCTCTTTAATCTTCACTGCATGGTTTCGATATTATTCCCTCATAACTGCTGATCCCTTCAAATCTCTTCGTACGCGTCTAATTTTGTTACCAAAAGTTCCCAAGATATACTGGAATCAAATAACAGAAGATTTCTTCCCTTAATCCTCAAATATTCTCCATAAATTCCTCCACAGCAGACCCGTGAAAACAGCTCCCCTGTTTGGACTTTGATCTTCTCTCCCGGTCATTCCAGCCCAACTTGATCGCTAAAATCACTTGCATTCGGCCTTTTTAGCCTTAACAGGCTTAGCCCAATAATTTCCAACGATTGAATCTCGCTCAAAGCTTCCCAGAAATCAAATCAAAATCATGCAGACGTGCATGGAAAATTCCCGCCAAAATTCTATTTTGAACTCGTGAAGAAAAGGGGTGCCCCTAATCCAAAAGATGGGTGCCAAAATAAATTTCTCTTGGGTGCCTTTTGTAATTTTTCTGGGACATTTTTCGCACTTTTTCGAGGTTCCTCCGGGGTATTTCTGGGATACTTCCGTCATACTTCTGGGGTACTTCCGGTACACTGTACGGAGCTCCAAAAGCCACATTTTTAGCCAATTTCGCCGCAAAACCTTATTCTTCCAAAAACGCCTACAAATAAATAAAACACCATGATAAGTACAAAAATGGGCACTAACAGTATATACAAATGAGATATATTAGATACATAAATGCGTCTATCAAATACCCCCAAACTTATTATTTTCTAGTTCCGAGCAAATCAAAACTACAAAATAAAATCCTAACTCACTTTAGCAGGCATCATCGATTGCATTTAGCATATGCAATAAGCCTTTAAACCCCTAGGTGGCCCTAGTGGCCGAGTTATAGTCTCGGGAGGGCTTACCAGAGATACCCACAAAATCAATACTCCAGACCCTAGCTATCTACGCAGAACCTTGGAAGGCACTAAAGAATCTCCTTGGTTGGCATACTTATTGACTATAGGAAGAAGTACCCTGATGCGAAATTCCAATTGTTGTACACGAGTTTGCACCCAAGTATACTAACATTCATATAAGTGACAGAGCTCTACTAAGATAGTTTCACGATGGACATCATACTCGGAGTCAGACTAATCATATGGATAGATTAAGAGATGGATATAGAAAAAATATAGATGGTTTTGATGTTAACTAGGTGAACGATGTTTCTCATATCTGTCTGAAGGCCACTGCCAAAATAAACCTATCCTAAATGACTGAGATAGTCTGACTAATATCAAATCACTGGCGTATACAAGGGAACCAGTGTTCGATAATCCTAACTCTAGGTCAACACAACTGGCATATACAAGGGTTCCAGTGGCCGACTTTATTGAGTTTTATTCCGTTTGGTCGAATGGTCTGGTCTAAAACTTTTTTTCATAATTTTTTTTTCTCTTTTTTTTTCATAACTTCTTTTTTTTTTCAATACTCAGTCACTCTATTTTACCCTAGCAGTGGTAACAACTTGAATCGTGAGCCCCACCTAATCACCTAGAGAAACATAGTTTAAAAATAAAAATAGAAACAGAAATGAAAAAGACTCAACGAGATATGGCGAAATTATCATGTTATTTCTAACACCTGAGCTCTGTGCTTTTATGAATAGACTATTTAGATGTTTCCATCTAGTCAGATTGGTCCCTCAACTCCTAAAACCAAAATGCTTCAATCCACTTAGATTGGTTAGTGTCATCCTAAATAAGCATAAATTTCTAGGCTCTGGAGTTTATTTATTATGCAACTAAAAAGTTTCTCCCATACCCCCAAACTTAAACCTAACATTGTCCTCAATGTTCTAAAGATGAAATTAAAAGCATGAACAAGGAGAAACTGTTACCAATGAAGCAAAAGAGATAAGGAAAGATATTATCGTGTCGCATGAATATTGGGTTACCTCCCAAGAAGTGCTAAGTTTAAAGTCTTCAGCCATACTTAGGAAAGGATTAGTCAACTCGAACCAGAAAGTAACAGTCGAAATAACTGCGGGTCTTTAAAACCAAAAAGATCTGACCAAAAGAAACTGCAATGAACCAAGAAAGTGAACAAGACTACAAAGCCCTTACCTAGTTTTCTGATTAAGAAATTTATATCTAATTGTGGTTCAGGTTCAGGTTCTATGAAAGGGTCTAAATAGAAAATTTCCATTGGCTGCGTTTCTTCATAGGTGGGATCCGAATCATTAGGTCCTAGAGTCTGGAGAAACTCAAATATGATCTTAGAATCACAAAATAATAATAACCTAAATAAATGAGGATCCTCTAAGTCAATCAGGTTTGACTTACATGATTGACCACGGTGAGAGTAGTGGTCATTCTTAAGCAAATGTGTCGATTCTAATTTCCTAAGGCATTTAGGTTTAGTCTCACAACTTAATATTCGACACATTTGAAATCTATATGTTCCCACATTTGGAAGAAAACTATTTGGTGGGAAAACAAAATCAATCTTGGTATTATTGCCTGGGTTAACCACATCAACCAGAGGATGGGTTTCTAACAGTTGAGACTCTTGTTGGATATCATTAGGTTCTGGAAAACGAGTATGAAGATAATCTTGTAAGATGGTTGAGGCATTGATGTCAAGTCCCAAGTGAGGGACCTTACTAAGAGTTAAAGCACATGGAGGATGATACTCACCCCCAAACTTAGAGTTTTCAGTGTCTCTAGATAGACTAGTCACAACTTCCCTAATTTGTAGGTCATCAGATTCTTGAAAATGGGCAATTGATTCTTCTAAGTTGTAATCTTGCGGTGCATCCTCACTCACCTCTACGAGTTCATCTAAGACTATTGTTTCTAAATTGTATGACTCTAAAACAGTATTCTCAGGATAAACCGGTTCCTCTAAACCTTTCTTGGTTTCGTAAACAAGACATACTACATCGTCTGAAACGGGGGTATCTCTAGTCAAATCCTCGTCCTTTTGAATAGGTGAATAATTTTTAAAATTATTAGGATCTGAACCAGAAATAATATAATCATTATAAGGCTCAACTGGGGTAACAAATTCCTGATCACTATTCCCACACATTTCCGATTCTTCATCAGCACTATCTTCATCATCATAATATAATTTTTGACATTTAATAATTCTCAATCTTTGTTCCAAACTAGGCGGTCTATTTTTATAATACTTCTCGTAGATCGTTAGAGGTGATTCATCGCTAACCGTTGGAACATCCCAATGTCGTTTCCCTTGTATATATTCACCAAGAGTCATTTTCGAAGACGTCTCTTGATAATGAAAATTTCTACTCATATATTCTCGTAACATCATCTCAGGTGGCGTCTCCTGAAAAGGATTCATCACCGAGGAAACACAAACTACAGAGGAATTCTACACAATCACAAACAAGGCTGACTCGACCAAATCAAACCTATAAATTCTAGCAAACAAAAAGCATGATGGCTCCACTTAGATTGTTTCTAGACAACTTCTATCTTTCGAAAGGGAATTCGTTGCAATTTGAGCAAACCCCTTTGGGATCAATCCAAGTCAAAGTAAGTTGAATAGAGGCGAGGGAAGCTTAGTGGAGCTTTGATACCCAAGGCCTCACCGCTATCACAAGGCGGCACAGTCACGCATTCAACTCACAGAAACCATCATGAACTTCGAGGTGTGCTTAAGAAAGTAACCAATATCCTTCGAAAATTTTTCCTAATAAGCGCGTTACCCTATCGGTCTCGTTCTAATCAAATTTTAAGCTTGGGTTCGCGTTAGGTTTCGTTTTCCTAAGGCGGGCAAGAAGGGAGCGGTGATGAAATCTGAACCCTTATCTTGTATTGGCCAGGCCTTGCCCTTTACTAGGAATTTAAAAACAGTCCAAATTCGTCCTCAATCAATGAATCACCTTAAGGAATACAGTAACTCGCTTACAGGAGATTCGCGAGTGTTTCGATGGACTTACCTCCCGTACCAGACGGGGGATGAACCGTTGAAGTCGACTCGGGCCACGACTCCTATGTCATGTACGAACCCGAGGGGCCGAGACGATATAGTAATCGTCGTCCTTCCCTGCACATAGTTTATATAATTTTTTTTTTAATAATACCCTTCCGTAGGGTTAAAAAA